>NC_029775.3:5678910-5758490 GCF_000817695.3 Arachis duranensis | reverse complement strand
TACTTGATTTGAAAAAAAAAAAAAACCTATATATTTTATGTTACAAAAAATAAAAATAAGAAATCATCTACATGATTCCAACCAAATAATAATATTACTACAAAATTGTTTGTGTATCATTAATTTTACTGAAAAAAATATTTTTAATAATTTTTTTAGTTTTTTAGTATATTTAACAAATTTTTAATAGTAAAAATTAAAAACAAAAGTACTTAAAAATATCTTTTTTTATACGTTACAATTTGTATTTTTTTAAAAAGATTTTTTATTAAAAAAATTATATTTACATAATAAATAAAAAAATATTTTTATATTATTATACCTAAATATAATTGATAAATAAAAAATATTTTTATATTTGTAAATATAGAAAAGGTACGTATAAATCAAAATTTATTAAGATGAATTGAAATGTAAAAATGAAAAGTAACGTAGTAGTTTGTCATGATCCATAGTATTTTCATAAATTGTTAGTTGTTAACTTCATGCTAATTTATCCGTAAAAGTAGTTATCATTTGAAATGCATTAGTAGTTTTGTCATGTAACTTATATTCTATATTTTTATTTCATGAAATTAGTAAAAAGAAGGTCAAACAAAGCCACATAGAATAGATTAAAAATACATAAAGAGTACATAGTGTATAGAGTTTGGAGGATATAAAGAATTTTTTGGCTGCAAGTATAGAAAAGATATGTATAAAATTTATTGAGATGAATTGAGATGTAAAAATGAAAAGTAATGTAGTAGTTTGTCATGATCCATAGTATTTTCATGAATTTTTAGTTGTTAACTTCATACTAATTTATTACGTAAAAGTTGTTATCATTTCAAATGCATTATTAGTTTTGTCATGTAACTTACATTCTATATTTCTATTCCATGAAATTAGTTAAAAGAATGTCAACCAAAGCTACGTAGTATAGATTAAAGAGTATATAAAGAGTACATAGTATATAGAGAGTTTGGAGATCTAAAAAATTTATTGGCTGCAAGTATAAAAAAGATATGTATAAATCAAAATTTATTTAGATGAATTGAGATGTGAAAATAAAAAGTAATGTAATAGTTTGTCATGATCTATAGTATTTTCATGAATTGTTAGTTGTTCACTTCGTGCTAATTTATCACGTAGAAGTTGTTATCATTTGAAATGCATTAGTAATTTTGTCATATAACTTACATTCTATATTTCTATTCCATAAATAAAATTAGTAAAAAAAATCAACCAAAATTACGTAGAATAGATTAAAGAATACATAGTATATAGAGAGAGTTTGGATGATATAAAGAATTTATTAGCTGCAAGTATAGAAAAGATATGTATAAATCAAAATTTATTGAGATGAATTGAGATGTGAAAATGAAAAGTAATGTAGTAGTTTGTTATAATTCATAGTATTTTCATGAATTATTAGTTGTTAACTTCATGCTAATTTATTACGTAGAAGTTGTTATCATTTGAAATGCATTAGTAGTTTTTTCATGTAACTTACATTCTATATTTCTATTCCATGAAATTAGTAAAAAAAGGTCAACTAAAGCCACGTAAAATAGATTAAAGAGTACATAAAGAGTACATAATATATAGAGAGTTTGGAGGATATAAAGAATTTATTGGCTGCAGGTATAAAAAAGATATGTATAAATTAAAATTTATTGAGATGGATTGAGATGTGAAAATGAAAAGTAATGTAATAGCTTGTTATGATCCATAGTATTTTTATGAATTGTTAATTGTTAATTTCATGCTAATTTATCACGTAAAAGTTGTTATCATTTAAAATGTAGTTTTGTCATGTTACATTCTATATTTCTATTTCATGAAATTAGTAAAAAGAAGGTCAACCAAAATCACATAGAATAGATTAAAGAATACATAAAGAGCACATAGTATATAAAAAGTTTAGAGGATATAGAGTGTATTGGCTGCAAATATAGAAAAGATATGTATAAATCAAAATTTATGG
Organism: Arachis duranensis; assembly: GCF_000817695.3. Classification (NCBI taxonomy): domain Eukaryota; kingdom Viridiplantae; phylum Streptophyta; class Magnoliopsida; order Fabales; family Fabaceae; genus Arachis; species Arachis duranensis. Next base: position 5,756,521 of record NC_029775.3, on the reverse strand, counting down.
AGATGAATTGAGATATAAAAATGAGAAGTAATGTAATAGTTTATCATGATCTATAGTATTTTCATGAATTATTAGTTGTTAATTTCATGCTAATTTATTACGTAGAAGTTGTTATCATTTGAAATGCATTAGTAGTTTTGTCATGTAACTTACATTCTATATTTTTATTTCATGAAATTAGTAAAAAGAAGGTCAAACAAAGCCACATAGAATAGATTAAAGAGTACATAGTATATAAAAACACAATGCAAATTTTGATATATAAAATATCAAGTTAAAAATTAAATAAATATAATAAAATAAAAAAACGAAACATGAATGAGTCCCTTCTTGTTGAAAATCCGATTTTAGTAGTGGAATCATTCTCTTTTCTTCGGTCTTTACTACATTTTAAACCATTGTATGTCTAGAAAAATAAGAAACATAAAGGAATGCATCTCTATTAAGTATTAACTAGTTGCATGCAGGGCCCAACCAATTCTGAATGTAATAATATTCTTTGGCTAAATAGACGAAAGCAATGACAAAGGCTAGTGGATAATTTTCATAAAATGGCTTTATATGATTGTGATTTTGACATGCTTCCTAAAGCACTGGGCTTTGCAAGGCTAACAATTATAAGAATTCTGGGTTGTGAGGCTTACAAAATAACGCAATAATTGTTTGGAGTTTGGATTATTTTAAATGAGTAGGCCCTTTATCAAAAGAAGCAACTTCTTGCTAATTAAGCCTCCATTCAATGAATTGATTTAAATTAGTCTATTGGTTAATTCTTTAATTCATTTAAATAAGTGTCACAAATTTAAATTCGACTTTGTATATATAATAATTTATTAATTAATAACAAATTTTTAAATAATATTTAAATTTATGATAAATTACTATTGAATTAAAAAATAAAAAATTTTATTCAGTATAAAGTTCATAACAATAAGAGCATCTTACCCAACAATCCCTTGTCCTCATGCACTATTAATTAATGTTGTGTCATAATCTCTTTAAGATGTTTATCCATATTGTCTGCTCTTAAGTTTTATGTAAACAAATAAGAACAGGGATTTCGTGAGTTTCTTATAAGATTCTCTTTCTTTCATTAATGGGCCTTTAACAGGCCTCTCTTTGAAGCCCAATAGCCAGCAGAGAAAACTTTAACTAACATGCACATAATTATGAAAATCTACAGGTAACAATGGAAGAATAGAAAAAAACTTACACTCACAGGTAACAATGGAAGAATAGAAAAAATTCAAACGGAAAGCAACTAATCAAATTTGATCTCCTACAATTCAACCACATTGTCAAGACCCAAAGCTAACTCTTGACCTCCATGAGAGGAGGCTTTGTGAGAGGAGGAGCCTCGAGAGCTCACACACCAAGAGATAGACAGAACGTGGAAGGAGACTCCATGGAAAGATCAAAAAAAGTAAAAAAATCAACTGAGGAAGGAGGAAGGGAGTTCACAGGAGACACTGCCCTTGTACCAAGAATGGAAGATTGGATGGTTGAGGAAGAGATGGAGGAAAATGGCAACAGCAGAGGTACAGAACAGCCTCAGCTGGAGGTCGAGAGGGTAGTTGAGGTTGGAGTCTCAAAGTCAAACTCTTTTGCAGATACTGTCCGAATGGGGAAGAGCACTGGAGGAGGGCACACACAAAGAGAGCAGGAACCAAAGACAAATAGTGCTGAAGACACAGACATGGAAGAGAGTGATGATGAAAACACAGAAATAATAGTAAAAAAATTGCCGAATGGAATATACAATTTAGTCATAGGGGAAGGAGTAAAAAGGGAGCTCAGAAAAGAGTGGTGGGACACCCTCATTGTCAAGCTGCTGGGGCGAAAGATCTCTTTGTTAGCCCTTAAACGGCGTCTGGAAGTATTGTGGGGGAAAAGGGGGAGCATTGATGTGATAGACCTGGGAAACGAGTTTTTCTTGGTCAAGTTTTTCAGTTCAGATGACTTAGACTTTGCACTCACGGAGGGACCTTGGAAAATACTTGATCACTACTTGACTATCAGGTTCTGGAAACCAGAATTCAACCCTTCTGAAGCTTCTATTGACACTATTGCTGCCTGGATTCGACTACCGGGATTAGCAATAGAATACTATCACAGAGCCATTCTTGAAAAGATTGGAAATATTGTGGGGAGGACCTTAAAAGTAGACAGCAATACTGCAGAAGTCTCAAGAGGAAAGTTTGCTAGAATCTGTGTAGAGGTGGATTTGACAAAGCCGTTGGTTGCTCAATATCAGATAAATGGAAAAAGTTATCAAGTGGAATACGAGGGGATTCACCAAGTTTGTTTTCAATGTGGAAAGATAGGACATGACAAGTCTAGCTGCCCAGAAAGACGAAATACAGAGGCTTTACAGAAAGAAGTTCAACAGCCACCCCAGGAGGTTGAAGATGGGGGTAAAACAGGAAATAGTTCAAAAGACAAGGGCAAAAATGTCATGGAGGAGAGCACAGAAAATTTTGGCCCATGGATGTTGGTCCAGAGAATTCCACGTGGAAAGAAAAAGGGAGGAGAAGGTACAAGTAGTGGAGGTATTGCAAAAGGAAAGGAAAAAGTTGCAGAAGTGGAGAGACAAACCTCTCGTTTTGCAGTGTTGGCCAATACAGAGACAGGACAGAGTGAGGACAATGCTCAGGAGAACCAGCATCAACAGATAGAAAAGGAAATCAGGCCAGCCCAAACTGTTCCAAATAAGAGCAACAAATCAGAAACAAATAATAAGCCTAATCAAGCACCAAAAGCCCAACCCGGCCCAAAAATAGTGACACTCCTTGCTACCCAAAATGACTCTTTAAAAAAAATAGTTTCTGCAAACCAACCAAAACAAACCAGTAAACATCCTAGCCAAAAACCCTCTTATCTGACCACACAACTAGAAAATAACTCACAAGACAAAAACTTGGCCCAACTCTCACAGAACCCCAATGATCAGCAAATCACCCACTCAAAACCAAATACATCCTTACACTACCAAGAGAACTGGGCTAGCCAGACCTCTCCTAGCCAAACTCTCACCTTGGAAATCCCTGAGACTAAACCCCCTGACCCCACACATGAGGAACCCCCTGACCCCATTAATATGGACTTTGGCTCCATAAGCTCTACTGCGTTAGATGAAGCTATGCAGCAGTTTAAAAATGATGAATGCCAAGAAAGAGAACAGCAAGCGGGAGAATCTCCACATCAAGTGGAGGAAATGCAATGCTCTTGACTATAGCGTGGACTTAATGTCATCAGCTAGTAAGATTTCACCCTGTACTTTGTTTCTTTTTTATCTAGATTTTATCATGAATATAGTAGCTTGGAACATTAGAGGGGCTGCGAATACTGCAACCATTCGCACCCTAAAAGAAATCAAAAGGCAACACAGACCTACCATTACTCTTCTCTACGAAACTAAGTGCAGTGGGGATAGAGCAAAGGAAGTCATTAGAGATTTGCAGTATAATTTCTACCATATCGAAGAGGCTGAGGGTTATGTGGGGGGCATATGGGTTCTTTGGGACCAACCTTCTATCAGGATTGATATCCTAATATCACATCAACAGTTTGTCCATATGAAGATAAGAGACCAGCAAAACAAAGTCTGGTATCTCACAGCTGTGTATGCTAGTCCCCAAGAGGTAGTGAGAAGAACTTTGTGGGAGAGTCTTAAAACAGTTGCTGGAAATGTAGCTGGAGCTTGGCTTGTAGTTGGGGACTTCAATGAGATTGCTGACGAGGGAGAAAAAAAGGGAGGAGCCAGTGTTGATAGAAATGCTTGCAGAAAATTCAAGGATTGGATACAAAACTGTAATTTGCTAGACCTGGGATATGTGGGCTCAAAATTCACTTGGAGGGGTGGTCAAAGAGAGGGTCTGGATCGGGTCTTCAAGCGGCTGGACAGGGGACTATCAAATGCAGATTGGCGGAGAGAGTTTGCGGATGCCAGGGTAGAGATTCTCCCGAGAGTAAATTCGGATCACCACCCCCTCTTGGTTAACATGACTCCCTTGATACAGGTGATGGGAGAGAAACCCTTCCGGTTTGAAGCTATGTGGAAAACTCACCCCACTTTTAATGATTTCATAAGTAATTCTTGGCCGAAAGATTCCTTATTCCCTAGAGCGCTCTCATCTCTCACTACAGCTCTCAAGAAGTGGAATAGGGAGGTTTTTGGTAATGTCTTCAAGAGGAAGAGAAAGCTTTTAGGAAGAATTGCTGGAATTCAAAGAACACAATCATATGGCAGGAACCCTTTTTTGGAAGAGTTGGAGAGAGAATTAAATCGGGAGCTAGAACAAATCCTTGAGCAAGAAGAGATCCTATGGATGCAGAAATCCAGACAATTGTGGATAACAGAGGGAGACCGTAACACAAAATATTATCACACAAAAATAGCCATAAGAAGAAGAAAGAACAGAATTTTGAAGCTGCGATTGGGAAACGGTAACTGGAGTGAAGATCAGGAGGAACTGAAAAATTTAGCAATAGCTTACTACTCAAAGCTCTATGAGGAAGATAACTTCTGCAACCCTTGTCTCAGAACTAGCACTACCTACCCTGATTTGAGCAACCAAGAAAAAAGATCTATCTCAAAAGGTCCAAATTTTGAAGATATTAAAGCTGCTGTGTTTAGCATTGGTTCGCTAAAGGCCCCGGGAGAGGATGGATATCCAGCTTATTTCTACAAAGATAACTGGAATACAATTCAAGAGTCATTATGTGCTTTTATTAGGCATGTTTGGGAAAATCCGCAAGAGATGGGAACCATTAACCAGACCCTTATCACCCTTATTCCAAAAATAAAACAACCAGAATTCATCAACCAATATAGGCCGATTGCCTTATGCAATGTGATCTATAAGATTATTACGAAGATTCTGGTGGCTAGAATCAAACCTTTCCCTGCGGATCGCATAGCCCCCAACCAATCCAGTTTCATACCTGGCAGAATTATTCACGACAACATAATCATAGCAAAGGAAATGGCACATGATTTAAGAAAGATGAGAGGCAGAAAAAAGTATATGACTATCAAAATAGATTTTGAGAAGGCATATGATCGTTTAAAATGGAATTTCATTATTCAGTGCCTAGATGAGTTCGGGGTGGATGAGAAAGCTAAAAGAATTATTGAGGCATGCATCAGTTCAGTCACTTACAAGCTGCTATGGAATGGAGGAAAAATTGGTAGCATCAATCCTTCTCGGGGACTAAGACAGGGGGACCCCCTATCCCCCTATCTTTTCGTGATAGCCATAGACAAGCTCTCTCATATCATAGAGGAGAAAGTTGAAACAGGTAGCTGGATACCTATGAAAGCTGCGAGAAATGGGCCAAACATCTCTCATATTCTATTTGCTGACGACCTCCTTCTGTTTGCAGAAGCATCTGTAGATCAAATGGCAACCATTATGGAGACCCTCAACTCTTTTGGAAGGGTGTCGGGATTGAAAGTAAACCCAGAAAAAACGTCAATTGTTTTTTCAAAGAATGTGGATAACAGAGATAGAGCTTCAATCATCAACATGTGTGGCTACAAAGAAAATCCAAGCTTGGGAAGATACTTAGGGGCTATGATCACAAACAACAAAAGGAAAAAAGAAAATTATAAAAGCACCATAGATAGAGTGAAGGCCAGAATCGGGGGATGGAAAGCAAAATGCCTTTCCTTGGCAGGGAGAGTAACTCTAGCTCAATCCACTATCAGTCCAATCCTAAACTTTGACATGCTGCACAGCCAAGTCCCTCAAGGTATTTGTAAAGAAATAGAGAAATTACAAAGAAACTTTATTTGGGGAGAAACTGATCGAAGAAAGATGCATGCTGCTAGTTGGGATTTACTTTGCAAACCAAAAAACTTGGGTGGATTGGGACTTAGAAAAATGTCAGCAATGAATGAGGCTTTTCTGCTCAAGATCCTCTGGAGAGTATGCACAGAACAAGACAGCCTTTGGACAAAAGTTTTAAGAAGCAAATATGAAAGAAACCAACACATTGTTCATAATATTTGCTGCACAGCCTCAGATTCTCCATTATGGAAAAGCCTGGCCAGAGTCTGGAGTACTTTCAAAGAAAATGTCTCATTTTCCATTGGTGATGGCAGAAGCACAATGTTATGGACAGACAGCTGGGTTAAAGGTGAGGGAAGGCTTATCGATAAAGCCCAAAAAGCAATTGAAGATAGTTTCCTAAACCTTACCGTAGCAGAAGCAACAGACCAAAATGGTGAATGGAACATAGCTTGGCTGGAGCAATACTTCACTAATGACACTATAAGTAAAATTGCAGCTATTCATCCCCCCAGAGAAGATTTAGGAACGGATAGACCTACATGGAATCTAACCCCATCAGGAGAATTTTCTGTATCTAGTGCATACCACAGCCTAACAAATCATACAGAAATTACAGATCACATATGGGAAATAATCTGGAAATGGAAAGGACCGCAAAGCATTAAGATGTTTATGTGGCTTACCTCACATAAGAAATTGATGACTTCTTCCAGGAGGAATAGTATCTTTGGAGCTTCTCCAGACTGCCACCTTTGTCAAGGAACACCAGAAACCATAATCCATGTTTTGAGAGACTGTCCGGGGGCATCCTGCATATGGGCACAACTCATCAACCCTGCAAAAATGCAAAGCTTTTTTAGAGCTCCCTTCGAAGCCTGGTTGAGATGGAATCTCACAACTGAGCTTGGTCAAAATTCCCAAATCCCGTGGAAATTCATTTTTATTGTGGGATGCTGGTGGATCTGGCGATGGAGAAATAAAGAAATTTTTTCATCCCCTTTTAAAAGGCCTCAAGCAGCAAAGAAAATTATTTTTCAATATGTTACAGAAATAACTGAAGCTTTCAACAAGCAGGATCTTATGAAGCAAATGAGAACAAAAATAGAGATTCAAGTTGCTTGGAAAGCTCCCCCAGAAAATTGGATAAAAGTGAATTCAGATGGGTCATCAAATGGAAATTCAGGTTTGGCAGGATGTGGAGGACTGCTAAGAGATAGCCATGGAAGATGGCTGACAGGATTTATGGCGAATTTGGGATGCTGCACCGCTTTTCAGGCAGAGGTTTGGGGAATTTGCAATGCCTTGAGAACAGCCTGGGAATTGGGAATTAAAAACTTAATTCTGGAAACAGACTCCATGAGTATTTATGAAGTTTTAACAAGAAAGAAAAACCAAAAGGAACACCCTAATGCTGGCATAAGGAAAATTGAAAGATGGTTGCAGAAAGAATGGAATATCAAAATTACTCACACTTACAGAGAAGGTAACAAAAGTGCAGACTGGTTAGCAACAGAAAGCTTGAAGATGGATCGTGGGTATCACTTTGTTGATCTTCCCCCAATAGGGATAAGAACTCTTTTAGTTGATGATGTAAGAGGGGTAAGTAGTCCCCGTTTAGTTGTCGAGTGTTAAGATCCTGTTTTTTTTCTTTTGGGGGTGTTAGCCCCCCTTTTTTATACCAAAAAAAAAATGCACATAATTATTCACCTTGTAAGACCTTAATTGTAGGGGGGAAAATACCTTAATTAATTCATAGCACAAGTAATTATTATATCTCTTCCAATATCACAATGATTAAAGGAATGACTAAAAAGCAGGCCTTTGGCTTAGAAAAAATGATGACCACAACTTCCATGGTGGATTAAATGTATCAAATAAGATTTGGTGTCAATTTGCATCGCAAAACAAAGATATATAAAATTAACTAGTTGGTCGAATAGTCAGTTTATCTGTTTAATTAAGTATTGGAGATTCAAATTCTATTTTAAAAAATATGGTGGACAATAAAAAACAAACAACTATATATATCATTTACACCACATATATATTCAATATTGTAATATTGTTCAAATAGGTAAATGAAAATAGAAAATTTTAATCAAAGGAATAAATCAATACAAGAATTTTAGTGGAAAATTTTGGAATGAAAACGAATGAACTATATTTGAAGAAAAAGAAAAAGAAAAGTAGAATTTTTGCACTGTTTTGACTTCTGAAATTTCATGTTGTTTTTTGTAGAACTTTTGTTTTATTTTGTATTAATTTTGTGTTATTTTATTAGAATTTTTTATTGCTCTGAAAATTTTATATGTTTTGGAAAAACGTTCATGTTATTTTCTATACTGAAGGAAAAGAAAAAATAGTTGATGGCATTTTCATTTTTCAGCATGCAAATCAAAATGCATTATCATCTCTCTAAGGATCTCGTGAAAGCAAACCCTTTGTACCAGTGAAGTTAAGGCTTAAAGCTATCAAAGGCATGTCAATGATTATAAATACAATGCAGCATTGTCATTCGATACTTAAAATCAAGTAGAGGTTAAATTAAGTAAACCAAACAATTCAAGTTTCAAAAACAGCATAATCATGAAATCATAGAACACCTACCCACAGGGTCCACAGCTTGAATTCACCATCTCCAGTATTGCAGCTTGCCTCACTGTCGATGAAGGCAGGCACAAATTTTTCAAATTCCTCGCAGCATCCATGCTCAAATGCTTTCTGGGATGCATCTGACCCTCAACCAAGTCACAAAGTTCCATTGGCACATATCTGGTCCTGTTACCTCCAAAAACAAGTGCAGGGAAATCCTTGTTCTTCATATCAATCTGATACTTATCGTGGAAGTAGCCAGCAAGGCTAAGCTTCCCGGTGGGGTTCCCCTTCTGTTTGGTCTTCTGATGGGTGACCTGAACCTTCAAACCAATTAGTAAATTTTCAAAGTTTTTTCTATACGTCCCGAATTTAAACAAATTGAAACCGGTAATCTGTTTTTCAAGGAAATCCAGCACTGACATTTGTTTCTTGAAAGACAAAACCGAAAAATCCAAGCACAATGATAGTCCTTGATGGGTTAGTTTGAGACTATGCTAAAACCCTCCAACAGCAATCACACCAGGCTGAAGATTCGTCTCACTAAACTTTGGGTCCATTGGGTAAAAGAAGCGCCCAACAGGAACCGTACATTTTGTTGAATTCTCCTGGGGATTGACAATGCCCTGCCTCGGATGTAATCATCCAACCTACTCATTTCAAGGATTTTTACTAGAGTCAACGTCACGGTGAATCCTGTGGGTTTCTTGTTCTCTCCCTTGGATACTTCCACCACAAGAGCTTCCGGAAAATTAACCATGCTAAAAATGCTCTTCTGGCCGTCATAGGTGGTCATCCCTGGCGGCACCTTCGGATGGTCAAGGAACTTGTCACGTATCAATGACAGTTCAGTCTTTGATATCCTCCTCGGTGGATGGCCTAGTTGCAGCGGCGATTGGGGACTCACCTCGACATTGTAGTGCATTATCCTGCTCTTCAGGTTGAATTTCACTAGAAAATGGTTCGCCTGAAGAGTCTTGGTTCGAACAACCACCGTGCCACTGGTGTCGGGCCTCTGAACTGGTGAGATCGTTTCGGGTGTAATATAATTATTACACATGCCACTTTTATTTATTAATCAATGACACCTAATGAAGCATTAGTCACCACAAATTATCAATTCATTCCTATCAACCTTATCACCTTCATTTCTTTGCTTTCACTACCGAATTGAACTTGGGTAAAAGAAGAAAGAAAGGCCGAGAGAGAGAATGTGAGCTTCCATGGAAACCATGAATTTTTGGCTCCAATTTTTTTAAGATTTGTAACTCCAATAAAAAATCTAATCCAATAAAAGTGTTCATAACCTCCTCCTCTATACGTTGGCGTTACTTTTGTCCGGTAGAAGTTGTCGGTGACTAGCTCCTCTTCTCCTTGAGTTCGGACGATTGGAGTTCTAGGATGTCCAGGCAATTTCTGACGTTTTCTTCTTCAGCGACTTAGTCAAAAAGCTTCTCCAAAATTTCTGTTGTTTTTATTTCAAGCGAAGGTAGGGAATTTCGTTTTAAATTAAAAGTTTTTAATTCAAGAATGCCAAAAAGCTTATTGAGTAATTGCAAATAATTTATACGTGTTTTGTATGTCTAATTAATGAGAATTGGTTATATTGTGATTGTGAATGTTGATAAATTTATTGTTACTTGTTAAATTAAAATATGAATTGAGTTTGAATCGAGACTGTGATTGATGCTGGAATTTATGGTTGTGGAAGTGAATAGTAATTGATTTTGGTGTTAGTATGATGGTGAGTAAGTGCTGATGAAAGGCTGGTAAAAATATACGAAACGGTGATTTTGGTTAGTATTAAATGCTAAATGAATATTGTCGAACGGTTTTGTAAAATTTGAATGAAGAAATAAATTTTCTTTAATTTCAAAAGCAAAAGATTTAAAATGTGGCTAGTTTTATTGGAATAGAAAGTGTCTTACCTTCAAAGAAAAAATAGTTTGACTAATGAAAAGAATTTGATATTCGAAATATTTGAGAAATGATTTGGTTGGAACTCTTGGAGAGTGGTAAAGTCCAAATTTTAGAAGAAATGTTGCAGAAATTTTTATAAAACACCAAGGCTTTGTTTAAAACATTATTTAAAAGAAACTTTGATTTAAAAATCATATTAATTGATTTCAACGTATAAAGAAAAGATTCTTGTTTTCAGTTTGATTTATTAAAAAAAGTATAATATTTTAATTTCAATCTGTTGAGAAAAGATTTTGTTTTAAGTTATGAATTGAGTTCGGATTATTAAGAAAATGACATTTATCTTGATTAAATATTAAAGAAGTTTGGATACTTAGGAATTAATCATTTTGACGTTATGAGGGATGAGCGACTAGACGCGTACCTTTTTGGAGATGTGGAGGTGTGAATAATAATATGGTGATACGGAGGTGTGAATAAATATGTGGTGATGCGGATATGTGATTGATTATTTGGTGATGCGGAGGCATGACAAAAAGAAAAAGAATGAGAAACTAAGAATGAAAGGAAAACTGAATATTGTATGTTTGAATGGGCCTTTGTGCCAAAAGTGCTAATGCGGAAGTGTCCGCCTGACTGATAGCCTAAGGTTGCTAATGCAAAAATATCCACCTAACTGATAGCATATTGTTTGTTGAAGGGGCCTTGTGCCAATTTGCTAATGCGGAAGTGGCCCGCCTAACTGATAGCCTAAGGTTGCTAATGCGGGAATGTTCGCCTAACTGATAGTCTGTTTCTTACTGTGATGCCAAGATATCCTAACTGACATGGATTCGTTCATGATGATAATTGTGTCTGACTGACACGGTAAAGAAACCATATTCGGGGTTCGCTCCGAGTAACATTGGGTTGCGGGTAGACAACCGACGCATGAGCTTATGGCCTTCATAAAAAAGACATTCATCATATGCATTGCGTGAATTACTTAAGTCTTCCTGTATGCTGTGCTATGTTTTTTGTGAATTTCTTGTATTTGATTTATGTGTGAATTGTTTGTGTGTTTGTGTTGTGTGTGTGCTCATGCTTATTGGTTCCTGTATGTGTCAATGATTAAGATAGTCGAGAACTGATTACTGTAACTCAAAAACTGAGTGCGTAACTGGGATTTGTTTAGAATAATATAATTTGAATGGAACTAACTAAAGTCTTTAAAGTAAGTTTTCAGGAATTCTAATGGTAATTATTTTAAAGTTATAAAGTAATTATTTGCAACTTATTTCCTTAATCTCACGGCATTCACTGTCCCTACTAAGAACCTGTGAAGATGAAGTTCTCACCCCTCTCACAGATTTTCTTTTCAGTATCAGGTTCAGAAATCCTTGGCACGGAGCCGCGACTAAACTACGGAGCTTACACATATGTATTCATAATTTTTTTTATGTTTAGTTTAATCTTAGATTTTATTTTCCCCTCGTCATTTAATGTTTGGCTTTTTAGAGGGGTAGGACTTATAGTTGAGGATCTTTGAATAAGCCTATATATATATTGCTATGTGAATATATATTTTTTTGTGATTAAGAGATTTTAAGTGAAGACTTTTCGTTTTTTTAATTAAAGTTTCGGTTTGTATTCGCAGAGGCACGATATTAAATAAAGATAGTATAAAATAAAAAGGTTTAGAGGTAAGTAACGCCTAAACTTTTAGTACGATCATGAGGTGCTAAAAGTTAGGGTGTTACACTTTTAAAGCGTGGCAATAGAGGGAGATATGGCCACGTTTTAGAAGCGGGGCAATAGAGAAAGATATGGCCACGTTTTAAAAGCGGGGAAATAGAGAAAGATATGACCACACTTTAGAAACGTGCCAATAAATGGAAATAAGGTCACGCTTTAAAAACGTGGCAATAGAGGGAGATATGGCCACACTTTTTCAAGCGTGGCAACAGAGAAAGATATGGCCATATGGCCACACTTTAAAAGCATGGTTGTTGATAACTACTTGATAAACCCCAATTTTAGGGTTTATCTTGTATTGAATTTAGAGTATTTTGATGACATTTTCTCGCATTTAGCCTATGAAATAGCATGGTTTTGTTATCTCTCCCGTATTTGTGCTTAAGTGTAAAAACATGCTTTTTAAGCCTTTAATTTGATAATTTTAATTCATCCTTGATTCCATAAGATGCCTTGATGTGTTTGCTAGTAATCTCAGGTTGAAATAGGCTAGGCATGGGTCAAAGGAGCAAGGAAGGAAGCATGCAAGTGGAGAGAAGCACAAAAGGCCAAAGAATTGATCTCGGCCAAGCACGCGCACGCGCACAAGGCGCTCGCGTGCACATTGTGGAATAAGCCAGGGACGCGCACGCGTACCGTGCGCGCACGCGTACCGTGCGCGCACGCGTCATAGTCCGCACGTGATTCTGTTATTGCAACACGTGCCTGGCGATTTTGGAAGGTTTCAGCAACCAACTTTGGCGCCAAACTGCATATAAGAGCCAAGGATTGAAAGGGATTGACATACATTCATTCATTCATTCACACATTGACACACATTCACACCCATAGACTAATTTTAGATCATGAGGTAGATATTTTTAGTTAGTTACATTTGTAGAGAGAGAAACTCCAACTTCTCTCTAGGATTCATCTTCATCTTCTCAATTCTCAACCATTCTTTGGTGAGATCTATTACAACACTCAATTTACTTTGCTCATGTTGTAGATCCTCTTCTCTAATCTCATTAGTGTTTTGTAATTGTTCAATTCTTGTAAATCTTAGATTTGACTTTGTTGTTTTGGATTCTATTGATTCATTGAAGATTTCATTTTCATTGTTGTTCATTGTTGATTGTTGTTGATCTCTTGTGTTGGATTGCTTTGATTCTAATTCTTTTCTCTCAATTTTACTATGTCTTTCATTCTTGCTCTCCAAGTGTTTGAGAAAATGCCAACTTTAGATATGGAGTAGTATTCCCTCACTTGGCCTAGTGGTTGAGTCATTGGAGACACTTGAATAATGGATGTCAATTGTTGATTAAGAATTGAGGATTGCTAATTGACTTAGAGTGCACTAAAGCTAGACTTCCCTAGGGTAAGACTAGAACTTGTGACTCAAGTTAGTTACTTTTACTTGACTTTCTTCTATAATTAGGGGTTAACTAAGTAAAGCAACACTCCTTTGTTATCACAATTGAATGAAGCTATAGTGATGGGACTTCCAATGTTCAACCTTGGCCAAGGCTTTTAATATTGATTGATTGTTGTTTTCTTTTATTAGCACTTTTATGCTACACTCTTCAAGCCACAAAAGACCACTTAACCAATAACATGCATCCTTGTAGCATTCCTAGGGAAGAACGACTCGGGACTAATACTCTCGGTTATAGATTGTAGAATTGTTTGATGATGGATTTTGCGTCGGTTTAGACTATACTATGATTGATTACTCGATAATTTCCTCTACCCTCTGTCCGCTCCACCGGCGACCACCACCACACGGCCAGCCCTCTCTCTCCCTCACCTCCCCCATCTCACATTCTCACTCTCATCTTCTCCTCCTTCAACTCCCATCTTCTTCCTCTTTCCTCCGCCGCTGACAGCGACCGCCGGCCACCACCATCACACGGCCGGTCTCTCTCTCTCTCTCTCTCTCTCTCTCTCTCTCACCACCACCCAACACCTCTTCGCTTTCTCTCTCTCTCACTCATCCATTCTGCTCAGTCTCTCACTCCTCCGAATGCCGCCACAACCACCGCCCTACCATTATCGCCACCATCCACGGGGGTGCGACTCACTGATTCTGCTGCTTCCGTTCTGACTCCAATTCCCTTTCTCATTTTTTATTCTGCCCAGCTCCCAGGTTCCTGCCCTAATTCTGCTTTCTATTAATCCTTCATTTCTGTTAATTTTCTGTTAGTTAGTTAGAATTGGAATGTTGTATGTTAGGATTAGTTAGAAATAATTGCGGTTAGGTAGCTAGGACTGGATAGAGGATTCTAGGCCTGATAAGTGCTCTGTTTGTGCATAATTTGCTATTTGTTTCCTTGGGTGCTGTATGATTGATTTTGGGTTGCTCTTCTCTGCAATTTGTGTTGCTAAATGCTATCTGATTGCCGTTGTGCTTAATTGATGTTGTTTTCTATGCTATTTGTGCTATTTTGCTATCCGAAAACGTCCGATTTTAAGCCGGAATGCTGCCCAATTTTCAAGAAATTTAATTTCATTTTGGTCTTTATTATAATTTTGGGCTAATTCTCGTTACTTTCGACTTCCGGGATTTGCATTAAACATTGTGAACTTGATTTCTATGACTAGCCACAACCCCTCTCTTATTGAGCCTAAATATCATCATACCACTAATTCACTTTTCTAACTTACTAATCTCTTTAACCATTTAACTTCCACTCACATTCAACCCTCTTTAACCATTCTTTCAAAATTATGATGATAGTATTGCTTAATGAAGTAGAGCTGTGACTTTAGTGGACATTGCATTCTTGGTTTACTTGTTCGCTTATGCTTACTTGTTTACCAATTTACCTTTCAAGTTCAGTTCACATCATGATTGTTTAATGGCCAAGTGATATCCTGAACATGCTTTCTTTGCTTTGTGCTAAGTACTTAATTGCCTATATTCTATTCTATTTTTTTTCAGGATGTCAGATAAAGGGAAAGGAAAAGTATCATCTTCCAAAAAGAGGAAGAAAACACCAGACCCCACTTTTGCTTTATTGCTTGCCTATGCTCAAAACCCTCTAAATGACATAGATAAAGCAAACCAATTACTACCGGCTCAGGATATGGTCAAATTTTCCAATCTCTACTGTGAACTCAGATTCCCAAGCTACAATTCAAAGAATCTGAATACTGAGAAGAAGCTGGTTATTCCATCAGATTTGACCGACATCATCCACCAGCGTATTGACCGGATGGGTTTGGCTTTTCTGGATAGGGAATTGAGCCGGGTGAACCGATCTTGGGTGCAGGAGTTCTACTGCAATTTCTTCCGCCATACCCTTGACTCGGTACTTGTTAGGGGGATTGAGGTACCTATCACCGAGCAGGCCATTGAGGATGCCCTTACTTGCCGGCCTAAGACCAGTGACACTGATGCATTCATGCAGGCCGAGATAGACCTTCATTGCATGACCTTTGATTTTATGGCATTGAGAGCAGTAGTAGCCACTCCGGATGCTCCTTGGGTTATGGATGCTGATAACACGGGACCCAAGGGGATGCATTTTAGTTATTTGAGCCGAGAGGCCAAGACTTGGCAGCAGATCTTCGCTCATTACGTCATACCTACGACTCACTTCACAGAGATCCCAGTTGCTATGTTGATCTTGATCAGCTGTGTGATGGAGGAGAAAGAGGTTTATTACCCCCAGCTGATCAGGCGGTTCATGTGGAGAGCCCACATCCGAGGTCTCTTTCCTTTTCCAATCATGGTCACTCAGATGATTCAGCGAGCCGGAGTTCCGTGGCACCAGGATGATGTATCACCACCTCCACCGCTCCCTCAAAAGGAGCCAGTTACTATTCCGTGGGGATCCTGGGTGCACGAGAAGCCTGCCTCCCGCCGCCGATCTCGAGCCAGGGCAGCAGTTGAGGGAGCTGGACCCTCTTCATCATCAGCCCCTACAGGAGCATCTACCGCAGCCGCACCTCAGCCGATTTACTTGCTAGTTCAGCGTCTCTTCCGGTACATGGAGCGCAGCAAGCACCAGATCATGCGTCGCCTGGATCGGATTGACCAGATGTTTGTGGGCCAGGGCCTTGAGCTACCACCTCTACCAGAGTCTTCCGGTTCCGATGAGGAGACCCATGAGGAAGAGCATGCAGATTTACATACTGAGGGTATTCATGCGGATGACCTAGCACATATGGAGGCACCACCTCAGACACGGGAGACTCAGCCGGTACCACAGCTAGAGCCAGAGCCTATCGGTATACCTATCCCTAATCCTCAGGATTAGCATCGAGGATGATGCTTGATCTTAAGTGTGGGGAGGTAGCCGGTGGCACCTTTAGGAGACCGGTGAACACTTTAGTTATGCTGCCTAGTTATCTCATTTTGTATATACTTGATATTTTAGATATTTTGATGCTTTTGGATATTTTTAGATGTTTTGGATGATAGATTCCATACTTTTAGTTGGATTTGTCTTTATACATTTTTTGCATATCTTTCTTTTTAGTTTGTGGTTGTGATTAGAAATCATACTTTGAATTGCAAACACTTAGTCACTCTTTTTGCATAAGAAATTGGTTTTAAGCGGAAAAGGAAAGGGTAAACTAAGGAAATTTTTGCATCTTTCAATCACAACAATGCTTAGTCAAATATTGAGATTTTTCAAGAAATTTAAATATAGGGCACCAACCCAATTGATTGAAGAAAATTCTTGGTGAAACTTGCTCGAATTCATACTTTGTGAAGCATGTATTGAGCCTAGAACACAAGCTTGTGAGACTTGAGGCTAATGATGTGGTTACATTTTATAACCACTTATTTTTCATTCTTGTGTGAAATTGTTCTCTTTCTATGATTGTGATCCTTGATTTGCTTGATTCTATATGTCTATTTATTTCTTGTATTCATGCATTTGTATGATTGAGGCCATTATTTCATTAGCCCACTTACCCAGATAACCTACCTTTTATTCTCCATTGTTAGCCAATTTTGAGCCTATGCTTAACCAACTTATTCTCATTTTAGCACATTACAAGCCCAAGGCGGAAAACCAATGAAAAGTCCTTGTTTGGATCTTTGATTAGCCTAGGCTAGTGAGAGTGTTTATTATTCAAAGTTGGTGAGGCTTGGGAACATTGGATGGGATAAAAAGGGGTAGTACACTCCCATATTTAGGAATTGGGAACATATTCATGTATTGATTAAATGTATAAGACCTTATGCAATTGATGTCCTTGTACAAAGTATAAAAAAAAAAGAGAAAAATAAAGTGAAAATGACAGAAAAGGGATATAGAAAAAAAATGAAAAGAGAAGAAAAAATAATAAAAGGGGACAAAATGCCCCAAGGTGAATAAAAAGGAATCAATGCATAAGTGTTATGAACTAAAGAATAGAATGCATGAATATGTAAAAAAAAAAAAAGTGAAGAATGGGTAGTTAGAATAGTTTGAATTTGTATAGGTCACTATATAGTTAGGTGGGAAAGTCTATACTAATCAAAGATCTAAACTCTAGTCCACTTAACCATAAATGATCCTACCTTGACTCTAACCCCATTACAGCCTAAATGAAAGACCTCATGATGAATGTATGCATGCATTGAATAAATGTTGATTGTTAGAAGAAAATAAAATTTTGGAAAGCTTGATTAGAAGAGAATTGAGTGAATTAACCCTTAAACACTTGAGAGAATAGAGCGGATACACATTCGGTGAGGGTTCAAAAGTTCAATCACATGTGTTCACCCATATTAGTTATATTTTTGCAAGTTGAACTCTTTTGAGGATTAAATACAATTGCGGTTTGGACTTAACTCCTATTGCCCTAGCTATTGTGCTTATGCATGTCTCTTGGGAATTGATTTGTTTAAACTAAGCATTTCCATTCACCTTAGGTAGTTGCATTTAGATAGATTCATACAGTTTAGTTGCATTTAATAAATGGCATACCCCTTGTTCCTTCTTATGTTAGCATGAGGACATGCTAAGGTTTAAGTGTGGGGAGGTTGATAAACCCCAATTTTAGGGTTTATCTTGTATTGAATTTAGAGTATTTTGATGACATTTTCTCGCATTTAGCCTATGAAATAGCATGGTTTTGTTATCTCTCCCGTATTTGTGCTTAAGTGTAAAAACATGCTTTTTAAGCCTTTAATTTGATAATTTTAATTCATCCTTGATTCCATAAGATGCCTTGATGTGTTTGCTAGTAATCTCAGGCTGAAATAGGCTAGGCATGGGTCAAAGGAGCAAGGAAGGAAGCATGCAAGTGGAGAGAAGCACAAAAAGCCAAAGAATTGATCTCGGCCAAGCACGCGCACGCGCACAAGGCGCTCGCGCGCACATTGTGGAATAAGCCAGGGACGCGCACGCGTACCGTGCGCGCACGCATCGTAGTCCGCACGTGATTCTGTTATTGCAACACGTGCCTGGCGATTTTGGAAGGTTTCAGCAACCAACTTTGGCGCCAAACTGCATATAAGAACCAAGGATTGAAGGGGATTGATACACATTCACATCCATAGACTCATACACAATCACATCCATAGACTCATTTTACAAGTTTTCTTAGATATTTTTAGTTAGCTACATTTGTAGAGAGAGAAACTCCAACCTCTCTCTAAGATTCATCTTCATTTTCTCAATTCTCAACCATTCCTTGGTGAGATCTATTGCAACTCTCACTTTACTTTGTTCATGTTGTAGATCATCTTCTCTAATCTCAATTAGTGTTTGTAATTGTTCAATTCTCATAGATCTTAGATTTAACTTTGTTGTTTTGGATTCTATTAATTCATTGAAGATCTCATTTTCATTGTTGTTCATTGTTGATTCTTGTTAATCTCTTGTGTCGAATCACTTTGATTCTAAACCTCTTCTCAATTTTACTATGTCTTTCATTCTTGCTCTCCAAATGTTTGAGAAAATGCCAACTTTAGATATGGAGTAGCATCCCCTCACTTGGCCTAGTGGTTGAGTCATTGGAGACACTTGAATAATGGATGTCAATTGTTGATTAAGAATTGAGGATTGCTAATTGACTTGGAGTGCACTAAAGCTAGACTTCCCTAGGGTAAGACTAGGACTTGTGACTCAAGTTAGTTACTTTTACTTGACTTTCCTCTATAATTAGGGGTTAACTAAGTGAAGCAACACTCCTTTGTTATCACAATTAAAGGAAGCTATAGTGATGGAACTTCCAATGTTCAACCTTGGCCAAGGCTTTTAATATTGATTGATTGTTGTTTTCTTTTATTAGCACTTTTATGCTACACTCTTCAAGCCACAAAAGACCACTTAACCAATAACATGCATCCTTGTAGCATTCCTAGGGAAGAACGACTCGGGACTAATACTCTCGGTTATAGATTGTAGAATTGTTTGATGATGGATTTTGCGTCGGTTTAAACTATACTACGATTGATTACTCGATAATTTCTATATCGGCAAAAATTCTTTCATCACTACTGTACAATATAGCCACTCTTTCAAAGCGTGGCTATAAGTTTAGTCAGTATCCTAATTATTCTTTTTAATCTTCAATGACCAATAATTTTAAATCAACTAATCCAACCTTCATAAGTTGTCACAAAAAAAAAGTGTGTAATCACATAACATGCTCTAACAAAATACTAAAAATCAAAGTCATAACAACTACCCATAAATTTCTAATACATGAATTAGAATTCCAACAACTATTACAATATCTACTTCTTGTACTTTATTAAAAAATATAAAACTTTATGTATCATCCATTATGAGCGAAATTGTTTAGACCACTGCCTTGCAAAATATAAAACAGAAATGAACACCTACAACTTTTTCAAGATGTAACTTTACATTTCAATTTTGGCAGCTTAAGATGTAAGGCAATGCATGTGAGGTAGCAACTTTGAAGGTATGTGTTTGTTTCATATCAAGCACTTAGACAAAAATTAATCACAATTAATTTGACTAACTTGAGTGAATCTTGTTAGTGCTGAAGTAGTGACTCATACGGCAGATCCAGTTCCTCCATAAGTTCATGAATTTCTAATACTCACTAATTTGTTTATATTATTAAGGGATCTCATGCATCCTGGTTTAGTAAAATATAAGGAAAAAAGAAAATGTTCCTTTCAATACATAAATTCATGCGATATATATCATTTTATTGGTAATTGGTCTGCATCTAAATATGTTTAATATTGAAAAGGCAAAATTGCTATACCAATTTGATTTCACAACCCAACAACTTTATATAACATATATGTGGAAGACTCTTTTTCTTTTATTACCATTATTTTATACAAAATTAACGCCATGTTATTACTATAAAATACAAAGAAAAATGAGTGATACAAATAATTTTCTATGGAAAACACACTTATATTTCTAAATCATTTAAAATGGTATTTTAACAATGCATATTCAGCCAACAACAGTAGCATGAACTACAAACAGAAAATTCAACGTGAAAAATGAAATTCTATAATTCGGAGCAATATGATAGTGACCATTGTTTTTTTTCTTTTTATCAGTATCTCTATGACAATAAAATGAAAAAGATAGTTACTTACATCATCTTTGTGTGGAATGTGAGTTGATTTGGAGGAGCAAGGAGTATTTCTTGGTCTGCTACTTGAGGTATCCAAAGGAGAATCTTGGAAAGCTTGTGCTAATGTTCCTACCTCTTTATCACTCATTCCAAGGTTGATTTGGTGCACCAATACCTTTAATAAACCACATACACCGTCTATTTTCTTCTCTAATGATGAGTCCTTAGCGTTGTATTCAACTTTTATGTGGCAAATTTCCTCATCCTTTTTAAGAGAGCTTCTTGTAATCGAAGCCCCATAATAACGAACTCAACCTGGTTGGTCCTTTCCTAGCACTCCTATAAATGCATCCTCTTCATTTTCCCCTGCCTCTAAGCGGTTCTGAATTTCAGTCTATCAAAAAGCAACGACCAATAAAATACAAAGTCGCATTAACTCAATATAAATAGAAATCACTTTAGAATTCATCTTCTCCATATCCAAATATAAATATAGACAACTCACAATTGTGGTTTATGTTTTAGCATAATTTTTTCTTTTTTACTTGTGCGAGTTGCTATAAAAACTTTAGCCCTTGATGGTTCTTCACTGTTCTCTTTTGAATAGCGCTAGAGTACATAGAGAAAAGTTTACATGAAGCATACTAACTAGACAACTACACCATGAATATATAACAGAGAAATCACAAAAAATTAAGTTATATTACCAGTTGCTTACGCACTATTCCAAAATTTGTGGATCCCATTCGGTGAGGACATATTTGCTTTGACCTATTTTTAGTATTCTTAGCAGAGATAGCCTAAATGTAAATATGAAAAAGAGATATTATTATTCTTACAAGACATGTTTTCTTGTGCTTTCAACATCATGTCACTTTTTTTCAAAACACCTAAGTTTAGGAACATGAAGAACCATTGATAGCATGCTTGATGGTACATAGGAAGAAATAAAAGACAATATTATCTTGATAGCCGGAAGGTTCCAATACCGAATTAGTTTGCGAAATTGAATCTCAGAGATCTCTAATGGTCGATTCTTTATCATTTCTTTCTTTGTGTTGTACTTCAAGAAATGTTCCTTTTTTATTTCGCCCTTGTATTTTTTCCATGCACAACAAAATCTCGGCATTACCCACCGCTTTGAACTTATGGGAAGAACAAACTTTTGCTAGACAACGCAACACATTAGAATGTCAACGGTTAGCACAAATAATGTGACAAATAAATTAACAAAAAATTATCCATAATGTCATATTTATATACATTGACATACTCCCACATGTCCTCTTTGAGTTTTTTAGGCATACTATGCCAACTAGTATATAGCAAAGAGGGTTTCTAACTATTGTGCCCAATAGTTGGTTGAGGTCAGATATGACCTTCTTGGTTGGACCTATAGGCTGCCCTTTAAAAAATTCTACCTCTCGTCGATCATTAAAATTTGTGGATGAAATTTTTTGCACATAGTCTTTCCATGGTTTTCTTCTTTATTGTGCCTAAGTCCAATTAAAGTAACATAATTCAACTGAGAAGTAATATAAGCTATAATTAAACAATAAGATAAACAAGAAAAGTACCTTCATTACTAGCTTGTCCTCTACTACCCGCATTATTTGCATCATCATCAAGCTCATTTTCCTCATCTTCTTCATCTTCCAAATTTATCCCATGTACCATAAAATACATGTCAAGACTCATTCCTTTTTTATTTGATCTTGCACTTATCTCACTTGTATCTTCTCTTCATCATCAGAATTTATGTCATTTTGTTCCATTGTATCAGGTTCAGATGTTGGTTGGACCTTCCTTTTCTTCTTTGGAGTCCTAGCTTGCTCTTCAAATGCATCTTCCACTATTGTGATGGGTTGTTTTCTTGTTGGATCCTTTGGGTCTTGAGCTTGCAAGCTAGCTTTCTTATTTTCAGCCATGATATTTTCTCTCTTAATCTTGTATTGTTGTAGCAATTCAACACTTGACTTCACTTGTGTAACCTCAAAGAAATTTTTTTTTGGACTTTTTCCTTTCATTTTTTGGCCTAAGGTAAGTATTCGTTTTTTTAGTGATCCGCTCTTTCTTCATTCTGCATACACACAATAATTTCAATGAATAAAATGTAATTTAAATAATAATTAAATGAACATAATCAACTGAAGCAAGTAATTAAATAAGCAAAACAACTAAGAAAAGTGAGTCATTTAGGATTCTACCAAAAAAATACTATATGAAAACTTTTCAAGATGTTTCAGAATCAAGGTCTTCCATGTACTCATATTCGCTTTCGAAGTCTTCCTCACAATGTTGTTTGGCAAATATGTTTGGATCCATATCTATAATGGTTGCTCGTAGATCATTCCTCACTATATTAATTTCTCCATTATCATTTGGAAGACTTGGAATCACTTCAGGTTCACATGGTTTCCTTGCATATATTATGGGGAATCAGACTCAAGGTCATTACTTATCCTAAATAAATCTCTTGGAATTGTTTTCATAACATAGTGTTTGCACTCACATATGGGTCTTGCACATAAAAGTATTGGTTTACCTGAGATGCTAGCACAAATAGTTCTTCGTGTTAGTATTTTTTATTGAAATACACATATAAAAGACCAAAGTTATCTTTTGTAACTATATACCACTCACACCTAAACAAGATTACCTTAAATTGGCCATAATAATCTAACTCAAACATATCAACTATTCTACCATAGTAGGCTACTTTTGCTTTAATTGGATTCTTATCTTTCACACTAGAAAAACTAAGAGTCAATGCCTCTAATGTGACACCAATATTTTGAATTTTACGTCTCGCATCATGGTGCCTTGTATGGAACCTATACTCATTAATAATGTAACTTAAAAATCTTTTTACAACTCTATTTGGACCCCTAGCCAACCCTTTTGCCCAACCAGGCACATCCTTTTTCATGGTGTGAATTTAAAACCATTCTAAGAATTGTTGACTATGATCTTTGGGTTTCTCCCACTTTGTTCTTCATGGATTGTTATCATTAATTGCTTCCTCATGCTCTCTGAAGAGATCAAATATTCATAGTCTTATTGTTAGTAAGGTTAAATGTTATGATTGAGATCTAACAAATGATAATGAATCAAACAAAATATCTCATGTAGACTTTGGTCTTATCACAATTATTTAGGATGTATGCATGACCTTGTATTTCTAATTTTTCATCTAAAATAAATAAATCTCCCATTTTCCACCAAGAGAACATCCTTTGCTTAGAAACAAACTAGGAGTTCGCAGTTCATTTGAAACACACTCATCATTGTTTCGAGGAATTTTATTGAATCTTGTATGAAAATCTTCATGCAAATATCTTGAGCAAAAGTTTATACACTCATTCGCCAAATATCCTTTGGCAATAGATCCTTCTGGACGACTTCTATTACAAACATACGATATTAGTGTGCACATATATCATTCAACAGGGTACATCCAACGATATTGAACTGGACCACCTAACCTCACTTCATTTGCCAAATGAATAGGCAAGGGCACCATTATGTCAAAAAAGCTAGGAGGAAAAATCCTCTCCAATTGGCATAATGTCTCAGCAATCTCTGCTTCTAAGTTAACTACCTCATCTAGGCTAATTATCTTTTGACATATCTGGCAAAAAAATGAACATAATCGAACTAGAGCGATGGCAACATGGTCAGGAGGTTGCTCTTGATTGGTACTTACAACAAGTAATGCAACATGAAATAAGCATCATGGGTCTTGTAACCAGAAATCTTCTTTTCTGTTTTATGCACACATTGAGCAATATTGGAAGCGCTACTGTCTGGTAATTTTATTTTCTCTATTAGAATCATTAAGAAGCATTCATTTACTTAGTTTTTTTACCATCCTTTGTATCTTTTGGTTGAAGATTTTTGCTAATACCCATGTCTTTAAGGTCAAAACAAGCAGCTGCATGATATTTTGTCTTTCTGGAAATATCTAAAAGAGTTCCAATTATACTATCAACTATATTATTCTCTATGTGCATGACATCAAGGTTGTGTCTAAACATGTTGTACTTCCAATATGGTAAATAAAAAAAGATTGACCATTTTTTCAAATTTGATATGCCATTCTTTGATCTCTTTTGCTTCTTCTCAAAAGAATTATCTACCTCTTGCAATATATCGAATATAGTTGAACCCTCTAATAACTGCGGTGGAGCCCTGAGTTCAGTTTTTTCATTGAAAGATCTTTTGTTATGCCTCCATGGATGATTCATGGGTAAAAACCTTCAGTGATCCATATAAACAGTCTTATAACTATGTTTCGGATAGATAGAAGAAGTCTCATCATTACAATATGGACAAGCCAATTTTCCCTTTGTACTCTACCCAGATAACATATCATACACAAGGAAGTCATTAATTATCTACAAAAGACATGCTCTCATGTTGAATATTTTGTTTTCTTTGGAATCATATGTTTTAACACTTGACTCCCACAATTCTTTTAATTCTTCAATCAACGGTTGAAGAAAGACATCAATGTCATTTTCTGGTGATTTTGGTCCAAGAATGAGTAAAGATAGCATAAAATAATCAGGCTTCATACTCATCCAAGAGGGTAGACTATACACCATCAGAACAATAGGCCATGTACTGTACGTACTGCTTAAAGTTCGAAATGGATTGAATTCGTCGCTTGCTAACCCAAGTCTCACATTACGAGGCTCCTTTACAAAATCTTCATGTCAATTGTCAAATTCTTTCTAAGATTCACCATCGGTAAGATGCCTTAACGACTCGTCTTTAACACGATCATTATGATTTCAAGACATAGCTTCGACATTTCTTGTGTACATAAAAAGCCTTTAAAGTTTGGGAATCAAAGAGAAATGCCTTAGAGTTTTTGCAGCAACTTTGCGGGGCTTTCTAGATGAGGTAGCCTCATCCTCTTCTACATAATGCTCAATATAACGGGATGTTCTATAGAGATGGCAAGATGAGTCATTCTCATACCCATTCCGATACAACATGCAGTCATTGCGACATACATTGATCTTTTGGTAGTCAAGACCCAAATTCTTTACTATATTCTTGGTTTTATCAAAATAAGTAGGAATATTCAAATATGGCATTCCTTCTTTCAATAATTCCAAGAGAGAAGTGAACGACGCATTACACCAACCATGCAAAGTGCAAACATTTTAACAAGTAAAGACGGATGGTAAAGGATAATCTTGTGAATCCTTTACACCCGGGTATAGTTCTTGGCATGCCTTATCTACCAATTTATAAAATTTCTTTGCGCATTCTTTAGGCCCCATGTTTTGTCCATCAACTTGTGTAGTATCTCTAAATCTATCACATAACATCTCATCAATGTTATCATTCCAGTTATATTCACCATCTATATCACTATCAGCATCCATAACAACAAGTGATTCCCTATGATTAAATCACCGCCTATAACCTTCTACAAAATCGTGGCATATTAGATGATCGTATACATTATTTCTCCTTAACCAAAGTCTATTACAACACTTTTCATATGGGCATTGAATTTCTTCTCCTTGAGGAACTCCCATTGATGAGAAAGTAAAATGCAAAAATCTTTCTACACCAACTTGATCTTCTTTCTCATGACGTGGAGTATCCATTCAGTCCTTGGACACATCCATCAAAAACCTATATATTTCAAATAAATAGCTAAGTTTCTAGATTGAAGTCCTTACTATTAGTCTCACTAACTGTGAATCTAGCTTCCTAATTAACTAAGAGACAATGTTGTGCAAGCCCCCAAAATACTTTGAAGGCATTAGACATAAAATAACAAAGAAAATTAAATTTCAACAATACTTAAATAAGGTCCTAAAGTGATGAGTACCTCAGGAAAGCACTTAGGTATTCAAATTCGAATAAACCAACCTTAATTACTGTGTTAATCCATACCACAACAGCAGCAAAGTGGTAGCACAGTAGAAGCAGAATTAGAGAGGTAGTAGCGGCAGCGAATAGCTATTCGACAGCAGATAATTATAGTACCACAAGAGCAGTAGAATAAAAGAAGTGGCAGCAGTAGTGAATAGATAACTATCGAAAGCCTAAAAAAAATAGACTTATATAGACTTAAGTAAATACTAAAATAGAGGAAATGTGCATTGATTGGGCATGCAGTGAATACCACCTTCATTCCTGGTAGAAGTCTTCAGTGGGAATCTTTTTATTTCTCCATCCCCTGGGAACTTTCTTCTTTTTGAGAACATCCTCCTTGGTGGATGATGCATTCCTAATACCAAACTTATGTTTGATGTCAGGGGAATTTGGTTGATTGTTACCAAAGGAGGTTTGAGCTGCAGATCCTGTGGTGCATCATCAGAGGGTTCTTGAAGGTTTGGATCAATAAGCTCAGTCTGCATGCATCTCTCATCTTTACTTGCTGAATACATATCTTTGAAGAAATGAAAGACCAATTGCTCATCATGCACTCTAAGCACTAATTTATCCACTTCTACATTAATTAGAGCTCTCTCAGTGGCTAGGAATGGCTTTCCTAAAATTATAGAGGCATCCTCATCCTCCCCGTGTCAAGAATCAGAAAATCTGCTGGGAGGAAGAACTTATCCACTTTGACCAAGATATTCTCCACTAATCCATATGCAGGCTTTAGAGATTTGTCTATCATCTGTAATGCTATCCTTGTGAGTTGTGCCTCTTGGATTTGCAACTTCTTCATCACAGACAAAGGCATTAGATTTATGCTTGCACCCAAATCACATAAGGCTTTCTCAAGGGTGGTGCTCCCAATGGTACATGAAATTTGGAAGCTCCCTGGATCTGGCATCTTCCTTGGCAAGTTATTCTGAATTATGGCACTACATTCCTTAGCCAAGACCAATGGCTCATCTCCCTTTAAAGGCTTCTTCTTTGACAACAACTCCTTCATAAACTTGACATAGAGAGGCATTTACTCTAAAACCTCAGCAAAAGGAATATTGATTTGCAACTTTTTGAAGACTTCCAAGAACTTCGAAAACTGTTTGTCCTTGGTCTCCTTTTGAAGTCTCTGAGGATATGATATCTTAAGCTTGTATTCATGAGCTTTAGGTAAGGTTGGATGTGTGTCAAGAGTGATTAGAAAGGGATTGTCTGCACGCCTAGGTGGGGCGTGTTCAACCTCCTCCTTTTTCTCCTCCGGAACTTCTTTTTCAACTGGCCCCTTAGTAACTTGTACTTCCATACTTGCCACTTGTCCACTTATCACTTGTCCACTTGGCGTTGTGGCTTCAAGCATTTTCTTCATGTGCAATGAACCACCTGCAGAATTGTCTAAACATATTTTGGACATTTCATAGAGGCCCTCATAAAAGATCTCCAACTGGGTCCATTTAGAAAACATGCCAGGGGTGCATTGCCTGGTCATTAGCTTGAACCTCTCCTAGGCTTCATAGAGGGTCTCACCATCTCTCTGCCTGAAGGTCTGAACATCCACTCTTAGCATAGTCAGCTTCTGTGGTGGGAAAAATTTCGACAAAAATCCAGTGACTACCTTATCCCAAGTGTTCAGGCTCTCCTTGGGCTGAAAATCTAGCCACAGCTTTGCTCTATCCCTCACAGCAAATGGAAAGAGCATGAACTTGTAAACCTTAGGATTCACTCCATTTGTTTTCACAGTGTCATAAATCTGCAGGAAGTTAGAGATAAATTGGTTTGGATCTTCCTGTGGGAGTCCATGATACTGACAATTTTGCTGCACCAGAGTGACTAACTGAGGCTTCAGCTCAAAGTTGTTTGCAGCTATAGGAGGCACCACAATTCCCATAGAGATCTGGATTGGGGACAGTGTATGAGCCAAGCACTCTTCTAGGTTTTTCATTCTCATTCGGATTTATCACATTGGCATTAACAGCACGATTAGGATCCATAGTGGACTCTGCAGCTTTCTTTTCAAAGGTCTCACTTAGATTTTCATTAGCCTTGTAAAGTCTAGCTTGTTGCAAGCGTCGCCACAGAGTCCTTTCAGGTTCAGGATTAAAATCTGTAAGAGGTCTCTTGTCCCTGTTCCTACTCATAAATAAATAGAAAACAAGAAAGTGGAATTCTCTACGTCAGAGTGAAAAAAATTTCCAGTGAGGTAACCTATGTAAAAAGAATAAAATAAAACAACCAAATAATTAAAGCAAAAGAAATTTTCGAAAATTGTAATTAAAATTAAGCTAGAAATTTTGAAATTTAAAAAAAATTAACAAGAAAATTAAAATAAAATTAACTAGGTAACACCAAACTTAATTCCAGAAATTAAGGAAAAATACTAGTTATAATTTTTGAAAATTAAGGAGCAACAATTAAATAAAATCAAAGCTAAAACGCCTAATCTAAACAATCAAACAACTAATAGTTGTCGATCACAGTCAATCCCTGACAACGGCGCCAAAAACTTGGTGCGAGAATTTATAACCCACAAACTAACCGGCAAGTGCATCGGGTCGTACCAAGTAGTACCTCAAGTGAATGAGGGTCGATCCCACGAGGATTGATGGATCAAGCAACAATGATTGAGTGATTGGCTTAGTCAGACAAACTGAAAAGAGTGTTTGGTTCTCAATTGTATCAAACAGTAAATTCAGAAAATCAGAAAGCAAATAGTAAACGGATTGTGAAATATATGGAGAAAACAGTTAAGGTTTCAGAGATATTTATTTTCCGAATTAACTTTTCTTACCAACTATTTTAATCATGCAAGATTCAATTCATGGCAAACTATATGTGACTAAACTCTAATTCCTTAGACCTTTTTAGTCTCCTCTAACCTTCATCAACTGCCAATTCCTTGGTCAATTGATTCTGATTAGAGGGCTAAGTTCAATTCTAGTTTATGTGCCACTGAAACCCTAATTACCCAAATATAAGAGGATTATATGTCACGTATCCCGTTAAGTCCAGATAATTAGTGATTTAGGAGAAATTTTTTTCAAGCTATTGTTCAGGTAAATTGCTTTTCCAAGGTTTAGAAGAACTCAATTAGAACAAGGGTCATACTTTTATTCCTCCCAGATTCATAAGATAAAGAACGAAAATAATTCTTGAATTTGAAATCAATACATGAATTAAAATAGAAGAGTAATAGTATTAATTCATAGAATAAACAAAGCTCCTAACCTTAACAGTGGAGGTTTAATTGCTCATGGTTCAGAGAAAAAACAAGGATTCTCAAAAACTGTAAAATGCATAATGAGGTATGAGAGAGGAGAAGAGCCTGAAGAGATGATTCTTTTTCCTTTTATATTTAATTCTAATTAATGTAAAATATATTTTCTAAAACTAATTAATATCTTTTCCTAATTATAAAATAAAATAAAGTTTAATAAAAAATTAATAAAGATCTTCGTTGCTTGCTTCATCATGCGCTGGGACCACTTGATTAATTTGGGTTGGCGCCTAACTTGGAAAATCCCAAGTTAGGCGCCACGATGGCAGCCTTGGATTGACTTGTTTTGCTTCAACTGGCGCCTAACTTGGATAATCCCAAGTTAGGCGCCACCCTACCCGTGTGATATTGGCGTGTAAGATTGTAAGTTATCCTTTGGCGCTTAACTTGGAGAATCCTAAGTTAGGCGCTACCAAGACCGTATAGTCTGAGAGTAAAGTGTATACTATTATACAATGTTGGAAATTTTTGAAAAATATCTTTCCAATGCCACTAGAATCACATTGATTGGATCTCTGTAGTTCAAATTATGTCCATTAGAGTTAGGGCTGGCAATTCATACCCTACCCGCGGGTACCCAACCCGGTCCAACCCGTTCGGGTAGGGTAGGCTACGGTCTGGGTATGCCTGCGGGTAGGGTAGGGTACAGGTTTAGGGTGTACCCTACCCTACCCTACCCGCACCTCATATATAACACATATTTTATAAAAATCTCTCTATATAGTGAAGGAAGTGAGAGTTGAACCCACAACCTCTCTTATGTAATGACTTATAATAAGTGAACAACCACAAAACTAGTTAGTTAATTAAATAATTTAAAGCATTAATTTTTTATTTTTTATGTTATTAATACGTATAAAATTCGAAATAATTGAATTTTATATTTACTTTGAAAAAATTTGATATTTCTGCGGGTAGGGTAGGATAGGATAAGGTTTAGAATTTTAGGGTGCGGGTAGGGTTAGGGTTGAAAGATTCTCAACACGCGAGTAGGGTAGGGTAGAGTTTTAATAAAATTTTCAATCCGCGGGTAGGGTTAGGGTAGAGTCCAAACCCTACCCTACCCTACCCATTGCCAGCCCTAATTAAAGTGCAAAGAAGTCATGGTTAACAACATCATTCACTTTCTGCTCTTTTTCTACAAAATTCCGTCAAATCCATCCGAATACACTGAAATAAATAGAATTGCACACAACTCAATGTAGTATTTATAGTGGCTAAAAAATATTTAAATCTTGATTAAACTTAACAATTCAAATGTAAATTCATTAAGAAAAGATAAAAAATATGTTGATGCATCAATTACTGATAAAAGGAGGCGACGCTATGGAAGAAAAGAGGGCGATGGAGTTTGTGGCGTGTGAGGCAAAGAAATTGAGAGAAGGGACTGAGGGTGTGTTGAGGAGACATTAGGTTAGGATTTGGGATGGAGTTTGGGGTTGGCACAGTTAGAGAATTTCTTCTTCTACTTTACCAGGAAAAGGAGAACACAGATGAAGAATAGTGAACCTTATGGAAGAAATGATGAACAGTTTTTTTATTTTTTTTATTTTTTAGATGTGTTTTTGTTTTATTTTTTAAATTATTTAAAATTTAAAAATATAAAATTAAAATTAATTAAATTTTAAATTTTGACTAATTTAAAAAAAGTTTTTATTCAATATAAAAAAATAGTTAAACTTTTTTATAAAATTAAATAAAACTATATTTCTCATTTTTATTACACTATAAAAATATTTTAGTAAAAATAACGATACGATATATATTTTAAAAAAATTTAAATGCTAATATAAAAATATCATTTACGTCAAAATTTTATTTGTTCATATTTTTAAAGTATTGATACATATAAATTTATTATCTTACCCAAGTAGACACCTTTAAAAGAGTGATAGGACAAATATACCTTTGTGATCATTAAAAAACTTTATCCCGTAAACGGATTGAAGAGCCAGCAACCAACAAAATTTCCTTTTATATATACATGCAGCAGCACAAATAGATGATGGTATCATTAATTAAAAGAAGGTATAACATGAGAACTTATTGCCTTATTATGTTGTTCCTCTTCCACTTCGCCACCGTTACAACCGCCACATCGCTTATGAGTATAATGCTTCCTTTAACTTTGAACGTGAATGATGGTTTGGTGATTGAGATGGCAAATTTCGCGGTAACAGAGCATAACAAGAGAACCAATGAGAACCTGAAGCTCGCACAAATCCTAAGTTGCTATGCATTCACATCCGCAATTGGCAACGCCTACACCATTGAACTGTTGGCCAACGACATAGCTGATCAGACTAACAAGTACATTGCTCGATTAATTGAGATCTTCTTAGACCCCACCTACAAGCTACAAAGCTTTCAACTTGCACCATGACTGTTATCCGTCCATGCATTTATGTTGGACGTCCTAATACCTATGTCGCAGTTCTTTTTAAAATAATGACTTTGCTGATTGAGGAACGAATGTTTACAGTGTCATCTTAAGGCTCAAATGAAATTGAAATTAGATGTAGTAAAGAAGATGGTCTCACAATTATATTTTATAACGATTATAATAAAGTATCATAAAAAATGAAAATATAAATATACTTTATTTGAATATACGGAATATTCAATTAATTTATATTCGCCAAGTAGTTAATTTATTTATCCATTTAAATATGTATAAAGAGTTAAAATTTCACTTCAAGTATACAATAATTCTTGAATAGAGTGCAGATAATAAATATAAAAAGAGAAATTTTTTAGAACTAGCAATTTTTACTATTTTTAATAAGTTTAAACACTAAATTATCTTTAACAAATAAATTTTATTAATTTATGTGTGTGTAAATTTTAAAAAATATAAGTGCAAATTATATTGATTTATGTGTCTAAACTTAATTTAATAAAAATAGATACAAATTATATGTTTTTTGTGTACACAATTTTTGAAAATATGAGTGTAAATTATTACTACTAAATACTAACAAAAAAAATAATATTTGTTGGTAGCTATGTAGCATTACTCTATATATAAATTAGGTGGATACTATTATGAAAATTTTACAATTGTCTTCATACGAAAATGTTTCTTTTTTTTACTATTAGATGATGAATTATAAAATTTGATTTTAATACATTGTAAAAATATTTTTTTAAAATGTGGTTAAATAAATAAAGCACACTTTTAACACTAAAATCTTCATAAAAATATGTTTTTAGTATTTTTGTTTGAGTAGGTGCTTATAAATTATACACCTTAAATAATTCTCAAAAAAAAGAGAGAAATTTTATAGGAATTAAAAAAAAAACTAACATTAACTAATTAAAAGTTAATTTCTATATTTTTTATATTTTAATTTTGTAAACGTCACTACTACTACGTCTGAATCATCACATAACATGTCTATGGATATCATGTGATAGATTATGGTAGTTTGTTTACATAATTATGACTCTTAAGTAAAGTGTTTGGGCATAAATGTATGTTTTATTTTCATAATTAAGTAATATCTAAATCCCGTAGGTTAATTGAAGAGGCAACCTTCCCTTACTATAAGTTGCAAGCAGCAGCGCCACCGCACAAAACACCTCATCACCAAACGAGGTTACCATGAAAACTAACGGCCTTATTACTAGTATTATCCTCTCCCTCTTTTTGGTTGGTGCAGTGTCTGTCTCAGCCACCGGGCGGCGGACGACTCTAATTCTTCCATTGAACTTGGATGTGGACGACCCGGCGGTGATTGAGATGGCCAAATTTGCAATCGCGGAGCATAACAAGAGATGTAATGGCAAGAACTTGAAGCTCGCTTACATCCTCAGTTGCACGGGATTCGCATACGCAATCTACTCTCTGGAGTTGTTGGCCAATGATGGAGCCATCACTAACAAGTACTTGGCTCGATTGCTTCAGACCACGCCTATGTACGAGCTACAAAGCTTTGAACTTGCACCGTTTCTTTCTTGATATCAAATTCATCTATGTAGATCTTCATCAATGAACGAATGCTCCCATGTTTAATTTATTATTGCTCATAAACATGCACAAATTAAACTCAATCCATTTTATTGATTATTCTTTACATAATTTTAAAAAAAGTAGTAATTTCAAAGGATATAATAAAAACAGAAATATTTGATAACAAAAAAAATTAGCCAAATACCGTCATAACTTGTTTTATTTAACATTATGATTATAGACAAACACCTAACAATACTAAGTAGCTAGCTAGAATATTCTAACCAACTGAATGAAATGGGGTGGTAAAACCCACTTATTTATCGAATATATATTTGCATTGATTTTCACATATCATGCATTTAAGAATGTATAGAAATAAATATGATTCTACTGGAGAAGAGCTCTGAAGGAAGTGAGGTTCCTGTAACGCCTATGGATGTCTTCCCACACAACAGCTTCATAATCCATCTTCTTGCTTTTCTCGTCCTCCACGGCCAACACAAGGCGGAAGTTGGTGCCGTCAACAACCTGCGTGTCACCCTTCACAACCTGTACAAACGTCAGGTTCGTCCCGGATTGCTTGTTGTACTCTTTAACGGCGAATTCCCCTGTCGCCACGGCACGGAGGTTTTTATGGGCGTCCTTGATGTGGGTCCAGCGCCCACCCAGGGCTACCGGCGGCCGAGAAGTGGCCAAGGCAGAGAAACAAGCCGAGAGGAAGAGGAGAGAGAGCAGGGAAAGGAGGAGGAAGTAGTGTTGTTTCATGCTAATCATTTTGTTTATTATTCTTTTTCTTGAGAATTTTGAATTTCTTCTTTTTGTTGTTTTTTATTTTTTATTTTTTTATTTTGTGGGATGGTGATAATAATGGTGAGGATTTATCGTAGAATGAAGAAAGTAAGTAATGGTTAAACGTGATGTTAGTTCCTGGTTTCAATATATGCCTATGTTGATATGGGTATTTACCCTAATTTTCAGGTGATTAGGATTCAAATCTTCCGTGCTTACTATTTCTGGAAAGAAAAATGCTACGTGTCCTTTAAAATTCAACCTTTATTCAGTCTTTAAATTTAAATAATATTATTTAAATAAATTTTAGTTAAAAGACATTCCTAATTTGTAGCTAAATATGTTGTAATTAAAATTAATTTAAATTTTAAATACTAGAATTTCTCTAACTTCCTACCTACTTCATAAAATAGTTATTTTATTAGTTTTTTATTTATTTGCACGTCCCCCTCCCCTCTCTCGTGTACGTTCTTTTTTTTTTCTTCTCTCTTCTTTACAAAAATTTTCATAGAAGAGTATTATTTCTTACAGGTAAATTTATTATTTCATATTTAACATTTTATTATTATTATTATTATTATTATTAGATGAGCCGTGCTATTTTGTTTCTATTTCGAGTGACATACTAACTCAAAACTCATTCATCATTATTGTCAAATGAAATTTTAATAAGATTATATCAACATTTGAATTAAACAATAAATGATCAGTGTATATATCAATATTCTTTTCTTCTTCTTTATTTTTTTCTTTCTTTCTTTCTTTCTTTTATTTTTTTTGAATTTTTTCATTGCTTATTTGAATATTAACGCTTTTAAAATTATTAAAATGTATGTTCGTAAAAATTAATTTTTTTCAATTGTAACACATCTAAAATTATTAAATTATACATAAAATATTTTTAAAACACATCCAAAATTATAAATCTAAAATTTAAATTTAAGCATTAAAAATAAAATTAATTTTTTATATCTTATTCAATAAAATCTCATCTAATATTTCTTTTTTTTAGTAGTTAGATTTTTTGTTACTTATTTGAATATTAACTTTTAAAATTATTAAAATGTATGTTCAAAAAAATTTATTTTTGTTTTCAATAATAACACATCTAAAATTATTAAGTGATACAAAAAATATTTCTCAAACACATCCAAAATCATAAATCAAAAATTTAAATTTAAACATTAAATATAAAATTAATTTTTTTTATATCTTATTCGATAAAATTCATCTAATATTTCTCATTTTTTTATTATTTGTTGAATTTTATCGTTACTTATTTGAACATTAATGCTTTTAAAATTATTAAAATGTATGTTTGTAAATATTGGTTATTTTTCATTTATTACACATCTAAAATTATTGACTTATATACAAAACATGTTTGAAACACATCCAAAATCATAAATTTAAAAAAATAAAAATTTTTATTAAGCGAAAAAAGATACTAAATCTATTTAAAATTTTTAGATATGTTTGTTTTATTTTTTTTAAATTATTGTAATAAAAGGCTGAATATTATATAACTTTTAAAGGATACCTAGTTGAACTGTTCTGGAAAATTGAATTTTAGTGTACTAATTTACTATGTTTGGGACGGACTCAAAATTTAGTTCAACAAATCTATTTGTTGATGAATATGTCTAAATTAAATCGAGTGATCAATTAATTAGTTAGTTTAAGTAAATAGTGATAATTAAAATCTTATCTTGTTATACAATAATTTATTCACTAGCTAATAGCCTAATAGACTCTTACAAGAAGGTCAGAAAATCGCAATTGATTAACTAGCTACTGACCTGTTAATAAAAAGTAAAAACATACAAGGGAAGACAAAAAATACATACGATTAAAATTTAATACACGCATATATTGTAAGGTATTTGTTATCCTAAAATATTATTTTTGGTTTTATAGCAAGTTGTAGATATAAATTAATATAAAAATGACAAATATAGTGTTATTTTTAAATTGGTCAAATTTATTCAAATATTAACCAAATCATATTATTTTACCGCAACATATATATAACTTGATTTTATCTGTTTGACAACCCAACTCATTGTAATGGGTATCTATTATAAGTTTTATTGTTATGAAAGTTTCTAATCTCGATCTCTGATTTCTAGTCTCAGTTTCAGAGAAATTTTCTAATTAATTCAGGATGTGTACGTAGTTTTTTTAAATAAAACTACGGCTGTTTTTGACTGATTTTCTTTGGTTATTAAATATTTTCGTATATATATATATATAGTAACACTGGTTAATCTTCTACCGTGCAATTTAATCGGTGATTAATTCATTTACTTATCCCGTTGGTTCAAATTTTATTTTATAAATTAAGCGATCAACTGATTAATGACAAATGTTACTATTTATACAATTTCAAAAAGAAAAGACAAAGAAAATTAATTAATTGCGCAACCAACTGCAATTAATTAAGGAACAAAAAGTCTAATAAAAAGAAAAAAAAACAACAATAAAAAAGAATTGATCTAATTTCATTCATACTCCAACTCCATTCACACACACAAAAAAGGGGGGTGTTATGGTGCTGAAGGATAGAATCCTCAGCAGGTGCTGATGCTGTGAGCCCCAATGTGGTGGGAACACGTGTCCACCTAAAATAATCATTGTTTTAACATAAGTTGTGGTTGCAGGTAGTTGGTACAGGTGTGGATCCTACAATTCAGAATGATTGGTCAAATTTAAAGTGGTTAACAGGTAAGTTAAAAAAGATTAATAACTTAAGCAACTGACAAATAAATATAATATAATATAATAATATTTTTTGCTTTTATATTCAGACTTTAGTTGGGTAGAAAAATTGGCTGGACGTGGAGACGTTCAGATGCAAAGGAGCAAAAGGCTCCATGTTTTCAAAACCAAAAAAAAAATAGAACGTAATCCGTCAACACCCCTCTACTCCCGTCATTTGTGAAGTTTCCCCTTCTCCCCTGCACTTCTGATGCAAAATCAAATTGGAACCATGCCAAAACCCTAGCCTTAGCTTCCTTTGCGCTAATAATGGCCGCCGGTCGTCCGTCAATGTAGGTTCATGTGGTGCTCCAAGTGTTGAACCATTGTTGGGTGACCGATCGCAGCTACTTGGTAGTACTTGGCGTCCGTCGTCCTTGTCTTTGCAGCCGAGGTTGAGGAACCGCTGATTGTTTGCCATTCAGGTTCGCTTATGCCATCAGCCTTCGTCTTCGTTCCAGATCTCCGCCCTCCTCTCCTCACTTGGCATTAACCTTTCGCGTTCACCTGCCGTTCACCCTTCGATTTTTAGTTCGCGTTCCTCCGGAAGCCACATCGGTCTGCAGTAAACGTCGGGGACAAGACCTCGCGCTCTACCTGGCCGGCGAACTGATCTTATATCGCTTGTGTGAGTCCCCAAAAATCGCCAGCAGACCATACACCCACACAACACCAATACTCTCCTTCAACCTCTGCAACTTCTGATTTCTATAACAAAAGGTAAATTTTTTGATTTGGCACTTATTTGTAATTTTTTGCTTAGACTGAATTAAAGTGTACAAGAGTTATGTTGTCATGTCTATGATGTTGATACTAAGCTGTGAATTCCATTATTATGTTTAATTTCACTGCACCCAACGTGTTTGATGTAATACCTTAATGGTATCTTTGGTTGATTTTATAATTTCTAGCCTTTAGAAACTTAGTAACTTGAGTGCATGTGAATAAGTTATGGTTTAATGAAACAAAATATAATGATTCTTTAATTTGGATTATCACCATGGAAATAAGTTCTGGGCTAATACTATGCTAACAAATGACATAATAGTTGTGTTAAATTAAGTCGTTGGGACAGGGTTTGTAACGAGAATGATAATTTTGAGTATACTCTGATTAAACTCGACTGAGTCTTGCGTGATGCGTGAGAGCCAAATTAAAGATTGTTCTTGTTATGAACGGGTCTATTTTTTGTTGGGTAAAATGTTTTAGAAGTTTGTATTTAATGGCTTAATTTTGAACTTTTCTTCAGTTAGGTATGTGTTAAAAGAATCTAGTAGAAAAAATAGAAAATAATGTAGCATAAAATTATAAATAATCATTTATTAATCTTGTTATATTAGAATTCTTTCATGAAGTACATGATGTTGCGCTAAAGTTGCTCACAGGTAAAGACACATTGAACTACTTGTTCAAGAGAACATTTGAGATGGTTAAAGTCGTGATCCAAAGCAAAAAGAGTGTGCTTAAGAGCTCTGGACACCTCTAATTGGGGACTTTAGCAAAGCTGAGTCACAATCTGAAAAGGTTCACCCAGTTATGTGTCTGTGGCATTTATATATCCGGTGGTAATACTAAAAACCAAAGTGCTTAGGGCCACGGCCAAAACTCATAAAAGTAGCTGTGTTAAAGAATCAACAAACTTAACTAGGAGAATCAATAACACTATCTGCAATTCTAAGTTATGTAACGGCCTAGCCCCGAAGAAACGGCGCTTTTTCGGGATCAAACGGAATTTTTACAGAATTTTTAGGAATTTCTATGCATATAAGCACCTCCACTGCACAGGTGCTACGTCATCAAGCTGCTGAGTCAGCAGCTTGATTGTACAGGACACCTCTCCTAATCTAAGAAGGCACGTCGCGAAGAGTTGCGTTTTTAAGCCACTTCGGGCCCGAATTTCAAAATTCTGATTTCCGTGGTTAGTCTTTATGTGACGAGCCGGTCACGAATTTCGAGAGAAAAATTATATTAATATAATATTCATATATTATTATTTTATTCAGAATATTATATTATTATCTTCTCTACTATGATTAATGTTGATCTATGTTTAGTAATATAATAACTGAGCTAGAAATCTACCGGTAACGGATAATACCGGCATTCTTAGATGAACTTAGCACTGCTAATGCTTCATCATATATCTTTTATTCTTATGATTATCCAGTTACTAGTGTCATTTACACTAAGTAACTTAATGTTTATCCATTAGCAGTGTAATTACTTAAGTTCTAATACATCTAGCTTTAGTAATTATCCTTTTCTGAGATATTTTGACAAGTAACTTTTGGATAATCATCATCCAAAAGCCACGGCCTCCCTTGGACAGCTTGGCTATCATTTTTGTTCTTGGAAAAGCTTAGAACACCATGAAAGAAAACCATGAAGCTTCCATGAACACCTGAGCTTCTTTCTCCGTTCTTTCTCAAACCGAAACCCCTATCAAAAATCTAATCTTACCAAAGTGTTCACCTCTTCCTCCCCTTCATTTCTATGTCACTTTTCATGGAGTAAATCAAGGTATGAAGGCTGCTCCTCCTCCTTGAAGATTCGGCCATGGTGGTTCCTTAAGCTAATGATGTTTTCTTCATGTTTTCTCTTAGGATCTCTTATTCAATCACCAAAAGCTCCAAGAAAACGTGATTTCTAGTTACCTTAAGGTGAGGAAAACCTTCTTTTCATCATCATGAAGCTTCAGCCTTCATGGTTCATAAGATTCTAAAGTTGTTGTTGATGTTAAAATAGGCGTAAAAGTGCTTCTGGAAGCTTGTTTTTGGTGCAATCTTGGACAGCAGCAAAGGAGGTA
The DNA here is from genome assembly GCF_000817695.3 of Arachis duranensis. Taxonomy (NCBI): domain Eukaryota; kingdom Viridiplantae; phylum Streptophyta; class Magnoliopsida; order Fabales; family Fabaceae; genus Arachis; species Arachis duranensis. Next base: position 5,716,505 of record NC_029775.3, on the reverse strand, counting down.
AGGTTTGGTAAATTAATCAATGATTGGCTGTGTTCTTAAAGTGTTAAATCAGATCTTGTTGCTTGAGGTTTGGTTTTGGGTGTTTGTGTGATGGCTTGATCATGAAATCTTGTTGTTTAATGCTTGAAAATAATGTTTATGATGGTTTTGAAGTGGCTGTTGGTGCTGCTGGAAAACGTGACATTCTAGCCATGAAAATCATGATTTTTGATGCTTATTTGATGTGTATTCGATGGCTGAAAAGTTTCTCTTTGGTTTGATAAAAATCGGGTTCAAATCAGTTTCCGAAAAGATTGAAAAACTAGCTGAAAATCAAGCAGAAACCTGATGAACTTTTGGAAAAATGTTTTTGGTTTTTGGAAGAACATGAAAACGTGTATTCATGGAGTTTTGGGGTCAAAATGCAATTATTAAAAAGTTTGGGGTTGAAAATTAATTAATTATAAGTTGAGGGGCTGAAGTGCAATTATTAAAAATTATAGGGGTCAAAGTGCAATTTCTAAGAAGTCTGGGTAAAAATGTAATTTTTGAAAGTTAAATAAAATATAATTATTTTAATAATAAAATATTAATATATTATTTTATTAATAATAATAAAATATTGATAAAAAGACAGTTTTTCCTAAAAGTTTCAGGAAGGCAGTTTTGAGTCCAGAATTCTCTAATTTCCTTTATTAAACACCTAAGAAGAGGTATAAGAGAAGATATAGAGGTATATGAGGTAAAGAAACAAGATTTTGAAACCTGTGTTTATGTTAAAAAGAAAAGGAGTTAAAAGTGATATAGTTGTGTACCTGACCTTACAGAGTAAACAGAGAATTGCAAAATGAGCTTTCTGTGATGTTGTAATGCTTGATTTATGATGATTGCTAAGTGATGGAAAGTATGGTTATATGTGAATTATGAGCCTTCAGGAAATGCTTGTGAATGTTGTGCGGGGACGCCCATATTGTGATGTTGTTTCCCAGACAGGCTGCGGTAGAGTAGTACCAGCCCTGCAAGCTGAATGCTTGGTAGAGGCCTGACTCGCATACCTGCGGTATATTGAGACCTGAGCAAATACCAGCCCTGCAAGTCGAGAGCACTTGGTAGAGGGTATGCGGTACTTAATCTGGGAGTAAGTTCTGGGAAGGCCTTAACTGACTTGGAGGGTCGGATTGCGTCGGGTGCGGGTCGAAACCGACAAATGAGCTCATTACCTGCAGTAGGGATAGACATGCATCATACTTGTTTGTGCATTATTTATTGCTTATCTTCTTGTGTTCTTGTTCTATTCCTTGTTTGTTTGAGCATAACTGTGTGATTGCATATTAATGTGTGAATGTGCATTTACCTCCTATTTTCTCTCTTGTTCATGTGTTAGTTTATGTTGCTGTTATGTACATATTACTCTACATTTATTTATACTTCTATGACCACGGACATTATAAATGAACTTAACTGTAAACCCCAACCTTACTAAGAACTCCCCAGTTCTTACCCCTTACACCTCTACAGATAGACACGGGAGTCCTATTCTACGAGATTGATCCACCGTACATCCACGAGGACCCGGTGCGCGGTGAGTATTACATCTACTGTGCGGTACCTCGTATCCGTAATTATGTAGTTCGTGGTAGACATTTCCAGTACCCTATTAGGACAGCATACTTTAATCCTGATGCACCCTATGACTTTCCTTTATCTTGGTTACACCCCGGCGGATCTGGGGTACCTCATCCTGAGGAGCAGATGCCACCTCCACCTGACTATCCTCATCCACCTGAGCCTCCTCTACCTGATGGGCCTATACCTGCCCAGCCTATCCATGAGGCACCTCCTGCACCTTTTGTCCTTGATGAGTGGGGTGTTCCTGTGTTGCCACCCGAGCTTGATCCTTTACTTGAGCCGATCGAGCCTCCTGTCTTTGATGAGTAGCAGGGACATGAGTATGATCAGATCATGGAGGCGCCACCTCCTTCTCCCGACTGTATTTTGTTTGGTAGCTATCCTTTTATGGTTCCTGTGGCCAGCAGTGGTTCCTTTGCTATCACTCCGGCAGAAGAAGAGGACGAGGAAGAAGAAGATCCAGAGGAAGATCCTAACTTCATAGTTATCTCCTCTGACAGCGATGACGATGAGCCAGGCGAGGCACTAGCAGGCGAGCATCACCATTCGCCCAGTGATTTTCCATGAGGTACTCTGGACCAGGACTGAGGAGACTTTTTGAGACGCCTAGTCTAACTTCAGTACATTAGAGTGTCTCCCTCACTTTTGTTAGCGTGATTAGAGGGAATAGGCATATCATAGAGTTAGGCTAGCCTGGGTGCCAGCTTAGGGGCTTTTGGTCAGGCCAGGCCCTGGGGCGTCTTATGTACATATATGTACATACTATACGAGTCACTGACTTAGGGGTGTTGTACGATAGCTATAAGTGTTGTACTATAGCTCTATGCTTATATAACTGAGCCACTTCTGTAACATGATGTATATTATAGTGTGTTGCTCCATATTCTGTTATCTTTTGTTTTATGTATGTGAATGTTTAATTATCCCTTGATATATGGAAGGTATGCGACTTTAAATTATTCTTGTTTTAAAAAAAAATTTACTTATAAAATTCACGGTGTTTTAACAACGTACAGGCTTATATTTATTAATTAGTAATACAAAAAAGAAAAACAAGTTGGTAACATTCAATTTCTAGTATGATTCTAGACATGCTAGAAGTTGGGTCGTTACATGTTGCAGACGAGTTTTTGGGTGAATATGAAGATGTCGCGACATTAGATGTGGATGACATAAAGTGGATGCGGTGGGATAGTGTTGACGCTGCTTATGAGTTTTACAGGAGGCTGGGAATGTGTCATGGATTCGGCGTCAGGAAGGGTGATTCAGGCAAAGACTGTAGAGGAAATCTGATTAGATATAGGTTTTTTTGTAACAAGGAAGGGTTGAGGGATGGGAGACACAACGACCGAGTTGATAGACGGAGGGCACACAAACCTGAGACACGAACCAATTGTGAGGCTAAGCTCTCCATATACTTTGATAAGACTGAGCGTTGTTGGAAGGTGCGAATAGTTGCGACAGAACATAATCACGACTTGACGCCCGCATCAATGGTCCATCTGATAGCCAACCATCGTGAAATGACCGATGCAGCAAAGGCTCAAATTGATGGGTTGCATGCTAGTGGCATTGCGACATCAAAGATTGTTGGATACATGGCCGGAATGGCTGGTGGGTACTCGTTGTTGGGTTTCTTGAAGAAGGATGTGTACAACTACGTCGACAAAACCCGGCGCGCTAACATATCGGATGGCGATGCGAATGCGGCTGTTGTTTATCTGGAGGGAAAGGCTGGTTCGGATCCTATGTCGGTTGCTAGATATAGTATAACAAAAGACGCAAGGCTGGCAAATTTAATTTGGGCCGATGGAGCTAGCAGAGTTGATTATCAACATTTTGGAGATGTGCTGGCCCTCGACTCGACATATAAGAAAAACAAGTACAAAAAACCTCTCGTGATTTTTTCAGGGTCTAACAACCACAAGAAAACCACGATTTTTGGGTTTGGTCTATTATTTGACGAGAGTGTCAGTTCTTACAAGTGGATGTTAGAAAATCTGCTGGAGGTGATGTGCAGGAAGAAACCGTCTGCGGTTGTGACTGACGGGGATAAGGCGATCATAAAGGCAGTCTGATCTGTTCTTCCTGATTCAACACACCGACTGTGTGCCTGGCATATTGAGAAGAATGTTACCTCAAACGTGAAAGATGCAGTTTTACGTAGCTCTTTTAGAAGGTGGTTGTATGTTGACATGGAAATAGAGGAGTTCGAGATGGAATGGGAGCGTGCGGTTGCTGAGTATGACCTATATGACAAGGAGTGGGCCACCCAAATGTATGAGAGGAGGATGATATGGGCAAATGCATATCTGCAAGGCAAGTTTTGCGCCGGTTTCCAGACAACGTCTCGATGTGAAGGGGTTAATGCCTTTGTAAAAAAGTTCTCGAAGACAACGCACACTATACTTGAGTTGGTTCAGAATTTGGAATTGGTGGTCCGGGAGTACTGAAACAAAGAGTTACTACTCCACTTCAACTCAATGAATTCCGTTCCAGTGATGACCACTGGCTTGACCTCGATTGAGCAACATGCCACCTCGGTGTATACGAGAGAAGTCTTTACTGATGTCAAGAAACAGATAGTCCAAGCTGCAGCGTTGATTCTTATATCCAAGAAAAGGTGCCTTAACACAATGGTCTACATGGTTGAGGAGTACGAGCAGCCAGCTACGAGAATCAAGGTTGCCTATGGCAGGTCCACGGCCAAAATTGACTGCCAATGTAACTTTTGGAGGAAGAATGGGTACCCCTGTAGACATATGTTCTTCGTGATGAAGTCCAAACATGTAACTACCATCCCGGATGCACTTGTGTTGCAGAGATGGCGATTAAACGCGAAGGCCATAGAGAGTTACGTCGAGAGGTGGGGTGGCACCAGTGAGGCCGGATTTTTGCTTCGACACGGTGCCCTCCACACTGCGTCGCATAGGCTCTTCCTAATAGGCGCCCAGAAATTGTCCTTATTTAGGAAGGCCCTGAATGGCATACTTATGCTTTGCCGAGAGCTCGAACTAGAGTACAGAGCGTTCGAGGACGGAGGGGGGGAAAGGCCGATATCGGCGGTCCAGACCAAAGAGGTCAATTGCGTCGTTAGGGACCCAGCTGTTGCAAAACCGAAGGGGGCACGAAAGTTCACCAAAAAAGGACACCTTTGGAAGAAGCATCTTTGCAAAATATGCAAGCGGCCAGGGCACACGAAGAGACACTGCATGAAGAATATAGAACAGCAAAGAGATTGCAGCGAGGAAGAATTGGTAGAAGACAATGGCATCCACCAGGTGCATTTATGGCTTTATGTGTTTCGTCCATTTTCGCTGATAATAATTTGAGGGTGTCCTAGTGGGTCTCAATTGCCACCGGGGACCTGTGGGAGGAACATATGAATAGGTAATGACAAAAAATTTGAGTATCAGGATAGTCATGCTTGTTGATGAATGTTAGTTATATAGGGTTTAGTTTTGAAAATGGCTCTACTATAGTTCTAGAGTTTCAGATTAAGAATAAATGTTGTGTCACCATTTGCTGTTATGAATTTGTCCTGTTTCAATTATGGTGGTGAGGCTTATAGGTTTCTGGTCTCTATCTTTCGTTACAGTCCTTAATATATATGTTGTTGGCTTTAAGTTAAGACACCTTGAAGTCGTTACATTTTACACACTTAATGCTTGTTTTATGTAATCACAGCACTAACACTAAAGCTGATGCAGGGTCTGAATTCAGGTTCAAAGCGACAAAAATTGGTACGCAATGTTGGAAAAGCATGTCGCATCCCGTAGAGTCTTGCACCGGTGATGAGGATTCCCCGGCTCGGATTATAGGAAATGAACCGCAGATGTTGCATCAGGTTAGGGTGGCAATACATTTATAATTTTAATGGACGGTTGAACATATTTTCTTATTGATTGAGTATTTCTTCTTGCCCATCACAGATGCAGCAGTTCCTTCGTCAAGCAAGGCAGAATCACGGGCTAACAACTGGGAGTGGCAAGTGAGTCCTTCGGTGAGGTTCGAGCATGTTGGAGTCCTTCAATAGAATGAACATTTGTGTAGACGCGGGATAATTTTTTGTAATGTTGGCATTTACATTATTTTGACATCCAACTTATTTTAAATCTCACGGTCGTTCTTTTGTTAGCCCAGGGCCAGCCCAGTTTGAGCGGAATACGTGGCATGTGCGCTATTAACACATGATCTTTTGCTGGTTTGAAACTGTGTAATTATTACCATGCAACATGCTCACATCGTATAGTCATGTAAGGTTGTATAGAGCTGAACTGGTTGTGAAGTTATTACTGTGTTATTCGCGTCAGTCGTGGAAATAGTGAAGTCGTGCCCAAAGAGCTTATGTGTAGTATAGTGGGGTGAGCCTTTCCCGCTTGTGTCGTTGTCAGGCTTGAGACCTTTATTTGATCTTATTTCTTGCGTAATGTTATCTAATTTCTTTATATATTTATGCATGGAGCACTGGAAGAATCTTTTTGAATCACCTTCTTATTTTTGAAACAGTTGGTTAAATTTTTGGTTAATTAATTTTGATATACGTAGATTATATATGTGTACAAATTAAACATGGTTGTAACCTTCGTTATAGGATATTAGTTTAATATTAAGATGTATTGATATTATATACTAATAATTCATTTTAATAAATAATTTTAATATACATTTAGATTGTTACTATCTTACAATAAATGTTGTAGTCAATAATCTGTGTTCACACTATCTCTGAATTTGTATAGTACTATAGTACTACTTTCTTGCTCCACATATATGTGCAACATAATATATGTCTCAACTTCTGCATAACAACAGGAGTTATCCTATAGTGTTGATAGTTTCCTAACTGTCCCATTTAATAAAAATTTTTAGGTTTACTTTTGGGCTTTCATGAACCCAATTCAAGTAAGATATCCATGAGAGCAAAATTCTCAACAACGCTGACATTACCTTCAATAAGAAATGTAACTAAATTGGGTAAGCTAGACATCTTCCATACAAGCATTAGTGCCAAGGGTGGATGCATAACTCTATACAAATGTTGCCGTTGTAAAGCTTTACGTACAACAAACATATATGTGCGTCTGAATTTCAAATAACATTTTAGGGTCAACTGACACCCACAAAAAATGCCACAAAATACATACTTGCACTTTCCAAACAACTTGATACGAAACCCAAAGAGCTTACTCCGAATACATGCAAAGGCTTTTCAAACAGGGTCACTTCATTTGGTATTTAGGGTTCAAAAATTTCTAATTCGTTGTTGCATAGGATATGGTCGTACCAGCAAATGCATGTGCGTCCCTTGCACGAATTCGTTTCAAATCTTCGGCAACAAATTACGTCAAAAAATACACTGTCACTAGGGATTATATGGTTAAACTTTGGCTGGGAGAAACCGCGTCCATAATTGGATTCTTCGCTCGCTTTCCTTTACCGGATGATTTGGCCATGTGTCTGTCCCATTCCTTCACTGCTCTGCGACTGACTTCACGGGCCAGTGGGTTATAATCTCCCATCACCAGGTCTAGAGCCAACCTCATCTGAGTTTGATCATTCACAGGCTGAAATTAACGACATTTGGTCACCAGGAAACCCAATTGTTACCAAATGGGAGAAAAAATTTTGTGTTCTCACCTCGACAACAAAATCTTCCCATAGCCATGCATGCATCATCCAATGGCAAACCCCACACTCTGCAGTCATTTCTACATTAGATGGTGTAACATGTGTGGGTTAACTAGTGGAAGTTCCATTATGGTATCAATCTCTATGAATTTTCGCGAAACAAGAACGTGACTTACGAGAGTTCACCTTGTTGGCCAACTTCAGGTTCCACCACCTCGAAGCTAGATGGGTGAGGTTGGTAGTGATCACCCTTTTTCCAGAAGCGGTTGTCCTCGAACATAGTCTCTATGAAGAAGGCCTTGCCGAATGATAACCGAAAAATAACAACGAAGTACAGCAGGGTTATTCTTTAATTACCATCACGCTCACTTGGGTCCTTGGCCAAGTCCAAATACATAAGCTTGCAGTGGACGAGATCGACGATCATTAGGTACCAATGGTGCTCCCTGTACATGGGGACATATATCTAGCAATCCAATTTGAAAAAAACCAAATTAATTTGCCATGGTTAAGCAGGTGGTGTACATAAGCTAATGGAGTATGATTAAAAGATTATCATACCATCCACAAATCATCTGCGAAGCCCAGGAACCGGGTGCGGATGAACTCATATGTATCAATGCTATGATTAACGGGACTAAGCGCAATTTGCTGCACAATAATGGAATTCAGCTTGTAATTGTCATAAAAAGGTTGTAACCGAAACTATCATCCAAAAACTAATAGGCATAATGTGTGGCAACTTCTTACCGCGAATGTGGTCGGCAGAAACCACTTTGGCAAATCGGCATCATGAGTGAGCTTGCTGCATGTTTGATTGATAACCTACAGAGCAAGAGAATTAGTAAATAATAACCCTTGATGGTCGGGGAAGCAATCTGGGAAAACCTAAGTCAAAATACATCCACATACATCCTCCACGAGCTGCTGTCCTGGACGCAAAGTCAACATGGTATCCCTGTCTCCACGGGAATGCTCATTTTCAACAAAGACCTCACTGCACATAAGGCACAGAACACACCGTTTCCAATAAAGGCTTCTTTCAAGGCATAATTATATAACAGACAGATATATATTATGGCCGATTTATGAAACACAAAAATGCACCATAACTTTTTGGTTTTGACTATAAAACAAAATGACCTTATATCAAGGCTCCTGGAGAAGATATACGCAGCTGCCGCCAACTCCGCTCCAAGGAAGTTCATTCCAGCCGGAGGGCGGAAATGTAGACTCAAACACTGTAACAGCATGTTGTAATAAACTCGTTGATGACGGTAAAAAGGGAAACAACAGAAAAAGAAAAACTTTTTAAAAAATAACCAAAGCAAAAAATGAACCACGGGCATCTCTTCTGCTACATGGTTGTGGCCATGTGTGCGGTAAGTGAATGGGGTCCCTGCTGCACCCTGCCAAACCTGACTGTACTCGGAGGAGGCCTCATCTATCTGATCGAAGTTCAGCTTTCTCTACAAGAAAGGCCGCAGTGAGGTCAACGAACGAAGAACAAGAGGAAAATGAACTACAGGTGAGGGTTCGACTGATATGATATGATATCCTCACCTTCAATGATGGGGACTTCTTCCTGGATTTCCCTAGGTTATTTCGGGCACCCTTGTGTTCTATTGTTAATCTCTTAGACTTCCGTTTAGTTGCTTTTTGTGTTACCGCCGGAGCAGGACGCACTGGGCAACAAGCCTTGGAGTTGGTCCTTGACTTCCTGCTTATTCTGTCGTGTTCAACATTAACATCTATGGTTGGATCCTTAACCGTACTCCCCACCTCGGCCGCCAGCTTAGTTGGGGTGTCACCGGCACCATCGTCAATGCGCCGTATGAGTGCCTGAATGGCGTTTCCATGGTCGGATAGCATCCCGCAGATGGATCTTATTTGTACACACATAGTCCTCAGAACCTCCCGTGTTGCTTCATTCTCCGTCAACACATGCTTCACCCAAAGTAAACAAGTTGGGGTTAAAAAAAACTAGGCACAAAACATACAGGACGCAACTGGAAGCAGAGTTGTCAAATGGATGAACTATTACGTCGCTAATCTTGCTAAGGAAGACCAAAACTTGGTCGTCGACAATAGACCGTTCGCCTCCTTCCGTTGCTTTACCTCCTTCGCTAAACGATGAAATAGCAACAGTGTAATTAGAAACGCATCATGATCTAGTAAACAAGTCACGTGAAGACATAGTTACCTTTCAGTGCGGTATGGATCACCCCCTTTTGCTATGTCCGTATCTTTTTCCACCATGGTAGCAAGTGTGAGTGTCTTGGCAGCTGCAGAATTTCAGAAGGCTTGTAACGCGAGAGAAAAATTAATCAAGACTACAACCCACAGTCCTCATGTTTTTGTTCCGGAATTGGATATCTCTTATTGGGCCTTCAAGATGAGCGGGCCCAGTCCATATAGGTAGTCTTCTCATCCTGGTAAATGTGAACCACTTCCTCTGACCCACTACGAATACCGCTCTTTTAATAGTAAATTATATATCCTAACTCTATCTTACCATATTGGTTATAAAGGCAGTTTTAACCGGTCAATAGGAGTCGTCTGCTTCAGTCCTGCTACGATGAGATGTTGACGTTGTAGGGACTTAGGGTTCGGCGCCTGTTACTTCGGACTAGACGTGGGATTAGTAACGAATGACATCGCAAATTTATTTAAGAACAAATCACAATAATAAGTCAAGGGGGCAAAATTTTACACGAATCAGCCAAAACGAAAACTGCTTCATAAATCCTATGCAAAACAATTTTAAAAAAAGGCTTAAAAAGATGTTATGAATACTATAAAAGTTTGTAATATTCTAGTGATCTAGGTAAATACATGATAAAAATATTTTTTCTTTAAGATCTAAATTATTTCTTTAATGTCCTAAGTCATTAGGATTTTACAAATTTTTAATGTCCTAAATTATATGGTGATTCGAATTTGTAATATATGGTGGCACCATATAATTTAGGACATTAAAAATTTGTAAAATCCTAATGACTTAGGACATTAAAGAAATACTCTATATAGTTAATAATAATTTAGATCTTAAGGAAAAAAATATTGTTATCATGTATTTACCTAAATCACTAGAATATTACAAACTTTTATAGTACTCATAACATCTTTTAAGCCATTTTTTAAAATTATTTTGTATTAGAATAAAATATATATTTTTAATTATTTTGTATGGAATAAAATATTTTCTTTCGTCAACAAATTATTATTGACTATGTAGAGTATTTTATTTAAAATTTTAGTACATGCATGTATTTACCTTAGTTATTAGAACATTACAAATTTTTATAATACCCCTAACATTTTTTAAGCCATTTTTTTAAATTATTTTGCAAAGGATATGAAAGAATTTTTATTTAATTATTTTTAATTTAACTTAACAATAAAATAATTTTTTATGTTGATTTAATATAATTATTTAGCTCTTACTTATTAATTAAATACTGAATATAAGTAACATAAATGATTAATCAAATAAGGATATAACTATTTAATATAATTAATTATTATAATTATTAATAAATTAAACATAACTAAGTTATTTACTTTTTTCAATATATAATTAAATTTTCAAATTAATTATTGTTTAAATAATTAATGTAAATTATTAATTCAATATAAATATAATTAATTATTATAATTATCAATAACATACTTTAAATTTAATTATTTATTTATTTTTATTTTTTAAATAAATGTTTTCTTTTAATAATAACTTTCATGTCGCAAGTTATTATTGAAAGGAGAAAGTCTCTGTTCAGAGGGACTCATTCATGCCTCTCTCCTTTTGGATAGTGTTGCAAAAACTCTTATCTCTTTTTCAATAGTTGGTCCCTGCATATATCAGAAAGATAAAAATACTTTGATAAAAAGTATTTGTTCGCAGTCACTACAAGTTTGAAAAAAAAGAAACAAGATAACAATATAAAAGGGGTATCAACTTTTTTTTAGAGGTATTTTCTAAAGTAAAAGTCGGAGAAAAAAAAAGATAATTAACACACGATGTAGGTTTGTGTAACGATTTAAAAAACCATACTTCTGTTTATGTATCATTTCATATTCTATTTCGGTCATTATCCTATATTGTAAACTATAAATTCCAAAATGTAAATTATAAAACTTACTAACCCTAAAACGATAAGTCCTAAATCTTACACCGTCAGAGTTAAACCATGTTTCTCCAACTCTCTACCATAAAGCCTTTCTACTAAACCCTAAATTCTAAATTTCGCAATCTAAATTTTCGACCTTAGATCCTAAATCATAAATTTTCACGTCTCAGAGAGGGTTGTGTCACACACTCCATCAACTACGAAATTATAGAAGACTAACCGTGTGTGAGTCAAGATAGTTATGGAGTCCACCGTCAGATTAATGTTTAACTTTCTTCTAACCCTAGGGCCTTTTATCAACTACCTTCGGTCTATCAGTAAGTTCAAATCAGAAAATACCCTAAATACTATGCAACCTACAAAGGATTCACAATCGACTATTGCCTAGCGGATATCCAACCACACTAACCATTGTCATCGTCCGACTCTTGACATAAACTAACACTTTTTTTTAACTCTCGCCGTGGGTCTACTGAGTAAGTGTTCTTCGTTGAAATACAAATCTAGCATTGCAAGAAACGGATTTGAATTAGGGTGCTGTTGATGACAATGACCACCTTTTTACAAGAACACAAAATATGTCTTTAAAAATTTATACTACTATTGTATTAGTCTGGTTATATTTATTTGATGTCTATTTTCAGCGGTCTTTACTACTGTATAAAGTAATAATCCAACAGAATTAAGAAAAATTTAGCTTATGTCGTCAATAGATATTCTTCTTCATGACATTTTAAACATACTCAAATTTTAACAAATTTTACTCAACAATTGATAAGCTAGATATTACTTAATAACAATATAACATTTTAGTATTTTTTGATAAAAACATAGTTTTAATTTTATTTTTAAATTAAAATACATTTTTTTTACTAACTAACTCATTAGTTTATATTCATTATATTATTATACACTACATATTATATGTATTTATCGAAAATTGATATTAATATATGTTATATAATCTTAAAAAAATTTATTCTTATTTACTAAAATAATTGATTTTTTATATTCATGCATATTTAATTATATTCATAATAATAATCATGACTAATAAAAAATATACTTAATTTAAATAAAAATGACTATAACATTAAAATAATTAATAACAGAAATTATTACATATATTGATACAACATTTTTTTTATCTTTTTTATTTATTTATTCTACAATAATATATATAATTTAGTATAATTACATATATTGATCCAACATGCATCAAGCAAATCTCAAATGATTAATTTAACGTACGATAATGACAACTGCTATAATATCATTAAAAAAATTACTCATAATTTTATTTTCCACCTTTTGAAGTTATTAAGATATTAAATAATTATTTTAATATTATTGTGTATTAAAGTCGAAAAATAATATATTGTATTTTTTCTGTATAATATTAAAACCACCTAATTTAATCATTCATTTTCTTAAATCTCGTTTCACTATTTGAGTTTTAGGATAGTATATTCAACTATCATTCCTTATTTTTTTAAATGTTTTTTATTAAAAAGAGACAAAAAGGGTTTAAAAGGGCCATCTACGTAACTACCCAATTTGGTTAGCCCAGCTTTACCAAACAAAAAAGCTTTTACAGCACATCCCATTTCATATAAAATATACTTAATTACAACAATTAAATGATTCTTAACTGCATTGATTATTATCCCTAAGCCATTTGTTAAACACCCACAACTTACACAGACACTGTCAACTGAGGGGCCCACAATAACTTTTGTCGGCATCATACTTGGACATGCGTTTCAGCGACATGCATCCTCAGCAGGTGTCGATGGATCTTCACTCAGCACAGGAAAATTTTTCAAAAAAAAACACATAAATTCTTATTTCTCTCTCTCACTGTCGCATGCCATGTCTTTCTCCGTCAATCGCATGCCCACCTCTTTTTTACTCTCTTTTCACCACCGCATGCTACACTCTTTTCTGACAGCCATACGTTGTGCACTTCTCTCCCAAAGACAACCACTGAGGGTCATGCATGCCATTGTTGTTGTTGCACGCCACCGCGAGTTGCAACGGAACGGCCAACGAGAAAGAAGGATGTTGTGTCCTGCCACATCCAAAAAATGCCGTGCTTTGGCCGCATTATTTTCTTTGTTTTGGATGATTATTTTTACTACTTTTGAATGTTTCGTTTTCATAAGTTTCGAATGTTTCTTTCTCTTATGTTTAGATGTTTCTTTTTTTATTTTAAATATTTTTAAATAGTTTTAGATATTTTTTTATTTAGTTTTTGGATGTTCTTTTTTCAATATATTTTTAATGTTTCATTTTATTATGTTTTAAAATTTTTTAAATGATTTTGGATATCTCTTTTTTGTTAGGTTTTAGATATTTTTATTACATTTCAGATGTTTCTTTTTATTAAAAATTTTTATAATGATTTTGGATGAATTTTGAAAATTTTAAAATTGTTTTAGATTTTTTTAATTAGGTTTTGGATGTTTCTCATGATAGTTTGAATTCATGTTTTCTCATTACGCCACCAGATGCGGGAGTTTGCTGCGGTTATATAGCAACAGTTCAAAAACACCGTCACTAAATGGCAAGATTGCGGCGGTTGTGCATCTGTTTGAGGGTTCGCAGCAAAATCACTAGAATTAGCGGTGGCTTGGAGTCAAACTGCTGCTAAATGAAATATTTTTATCAATTAAAACCTACCCCTAGTGTTTTCTCTACGTGTTTTCTCATAATTGAAAACCTATTGGCACGGCTCTCTTCTCCGAATCCCTCTTACTTGCACTACAAGCTCATCCGCCGCAGTCTCATTGCGCCCTTCCTAATCATATATCACCCTTCATTCCTCCACCGGTCCACATCCATACCATTGTGTCCCAGTTCATCTCTGCCTCTCTGCCTCTCCATTCTCTTGCATTTGGTGCCTCATTTTCTCTGTCCTATTGTGCATTGTGAGCTATTCAACCTCTTACATCCTCTGCCCTTTTTTCCTCTCTCTTGCCCTCCCTTGCAGACACCAATCCATCGTCATCCTATGTGATGCAGATCTCTCACTTTGTGTAATCATGGTCTTTTGCGCAGTCACAATTGCAATCACCCTCCACGCAGTTTGCAGCCGCCATCATCCTCCTCGCAATTCCCACCCGGTGACGATGTCATCCTTGACTCCATTTTCTGTTGCCAGAATATTAGATATAACATTAACTCATTATCTTGTGCATTTTGGTGTTTTATGGATATGCACAAATTGTTTGTTAGTTTTTTCGGTGAAAGGAGGAGGACCTCAACTTTTTATTTTCATGGATTTTAATAAGCAATTGTGTGATTCTTCCTCTTTTAAACTTTTAGTTCGATTATTCTGTTTTATTATAAAATCAGTGTATGTTTAATGGTACCAATTATATGGTATCAAAAGATTGATTATGCTTGGTTCATCCACTATTATGTTTGATTTGTTCTAAACAAATTTATTAACTATGAAACTAGTTTTACTTTTGCTTTTTTTATCTATTTAATTGCTTTTTCTTTTTGGTAACTATTGTCGTAATAGTGTCTATTACTGTGAGCTGCGATTTACTAATTTAATGTGTTATCTTATACTTAGAGATTAATGTGAGTCTGTTATTGAATTTTATGTATAAGGAACTGGAACCATTTTATCATTATTTGGTTGGTTTATGTTCAATTAATGCTATTTTCAATTCATAACTGCTACCTTATCTGATTAAAGGTATTTTTCTTTAGTTTGCTAATTTTAGACATCAATGTGTTTTTCTTGATTATATCCATAGGTATAGAGGAAAATTTGTGCACTGCAATTGGAAGTATATTTTTAATCATAATATGTTTGTTTTACTATCTTATTTGTTTTGGATGAAAATATTACAGAGGCAAAGGACTCTTGATTTGAGAATTTTCTCAATGTAAGCTTTAAAGTATGTTAGCCCGTAACATTTATTAAATTATGTATGCTTGTTTATCATTTTTGTGTGCATAGATTGATTTTATTTTGAGATGCGGAGGAACATAATTCAATAATGTAAAAGGAAATAGCTTACTGATTTACTTGTAGTAATGGAAATAGCACCACCTCCATTCAAAAAACTGTAATTTTTATAGTAATAGGCTATAGTTTTAATTTTAAATAATAAACTTGTAGGTTCGCTCATTCACTTTTGAATTTTCCTTTTAGTACTCTGAAACTAGCCTTGCTCTTGATTACCTATTGAATTATTTTGCCTTTTTTGGTAACTATTGTCATGATAATATCTATGACTATGAGCTATGATTTACTGATTTGATGGGTTGTTATTATCTTGTATTTAGAGCTTGATGGGAGCCTATTATTGAATTTTATGTATAAGAAAATGGATTTATTTTATTACTCTTTGGTTAGCTTATGTATAATTGATGCTATTTTCAATTCAGATTTGTGCTAGCTACTCTCCCATGTCTGCGCTTGCTAATCCAACTCACTTGACAAAAGCTTTATGTTAGACATATTAAACTACTCTTCCACCTTAGCTTATGACAACAATAAAGAAGTTTTATGGCCCACAAAATTTTGTTATTGTTATCATAGGCTAAGGTGGAAGAATAGTTTAATAGGACACGCTTCTCCTGTTTTAGCATCTGCTCGCTACTAGTGCCTCCTTCCATCTACTTTGCTCATTTTTTTCTGGTTTGTTCTTTTTTGTTTGATTTTGTTCTAAAGTTTTTTATTAACTCTGAAACTAGTTTTAAACTATTGCCATAATAGTGTCTACGACTATGAGCTGCGATTTATTAATTTATTGGGTTGTTATTTTATACTTAGAGCTTAATGTGAGTCTGTTATTGAAATTTATATATAAGAAACTGGATTCATTTTATTATTCTTTGGTTGGTTTATGTTCAATTGATGCTATTTTCAGCTCATAACTGTTGCCTTAGCTGATTAAAGGTATTTTTCTTTAGTTTGCTAATTTTGTACATCAATCTGTTTTTCTTTATTATTATATCCACAGGTATAGAGAAGGAAATTTGTGCATTACAATTGGAAGTTATGTTTCTAATCACAATATATTTGCTTTACTATCTTATTTATTTTGGATAAAAATTATGAAGGCAAAGGGCTCTTGATTTGAGAGTTTTCTCAATATAAGTTTTAAAGTATGTTAACCCGTAACATTTAGTCATCAATTATGTATGCTTATTTATCATTTTTGTGTGTATAGACTGATTTTATTTTGAGAAGCAGAGGAACATAATTCAATGATGTAAAAGAAAATACTTTACTGCAACAGTAGAATAATAGCGCTTCTTGTCAGTGAGTGAGCTGTTCTTTCTTTTTTAATAATTGACTTACGGGGAACAATTAAAATTTTTCACAAAGCTTAAATGGCTTTTTTGTCTTACAAGAGCATTCAGTAGGTATTGCACACTCTTTTGTGCAATTTATAAGAAAAAATAAACAAACCTTAATTTCCTTTTATCTTTATAATTTCATTCAAAGACTAGTTTGGCTTTTCCACCTTCTCTCTTTCATTGATAAATCAATATTAGTATGGAATATCTTCTTAGACCTTCACTTTTTACATGAGTCTTTGCTGTCTATCCACCTATTCACCAGGGAAGACCATTATTAGAATGATGGATTGAAGATGGATTAAAGTGGCACAATGAACTCAGTGCTATGGAAGCAGAGGTAAATAACATATGGCTCAATAAAAGTAGTGTTATTGTAATAGAATTTCATGCATAGCTATAATTTGAATTGTTAATAGTACAAATGCATCAGATTAATCTCTTGTTATAAATTTAGCACCTTTGTATTATGTTCTTTATTTTTTTTGGAAATTGTAGTTGAGGCTATGTCACACTAAAAGTAACTACTTTTGTTTGGCTTATACTTTATTGATATTTTTTGTAAGGAGCTTGCTTGCTAATTTATCATGGCATAAATATTTGTGTGGGTGCATGAGCAAAGAGAAAACATAGAGTTTACATCCTTGTGATTTTATTATTTCTTATGGATATTTTGCTAATAATTCATGTGATGAGGAAATAGAAGTAATAATCTTTATTTTGCATTCTTTCTTTTTCTTTTTTTTCTCTCTTTATGTTTATGACTTGCTTTCTAATATATCTCTATCTATCCATCTATGAGTTATGTGTGAGATATGAATGGTTGTCTATACAGGTTCTTTTAAATAAAGTTAATCAATACTTGAAAGTTTTTAATATTGCACAATAATATTTTTTTTTTTGGATCATATATTTCTTTGTAATTGATGTCCACTGTCCTTTTTTAGAATAATCATGTTGGGTTCATACTTTCATGTTATGATGCTCTTCTGTGCTATGACCCTAGAACTGACGCCTTTCAAGTAAGGTATGTTAAAAGATTTTATTCATTATTGTTGAACTTAGTCTAACCTAATCTGGTAAATTATTCAACAGATTATTAATTGGCATTGTTTATTCAATAGATTACTATTACATGTACATTAACTATGGCAGAATGGAAGAAAATGTCAACAGCATTGTTTATTCAAATTTCACTTTTTTTTTCACTTTTTTCACTTTCTTCCCAAAATAAGGTTTACTTTTTTCCCACTCTCCTTTTTTGTTCAATATTTTTTGAGTAAATAATTTTTAAATAAGTGTTTTTTTAGTTAATATTGTATAATTATATATCTACGAGTTTAATATTATTTATTTAGCATTTTTTTATATTAATATCTCAAGTTTAATAAATATGATGTAAAGAAAACAAATTATAATAAAAAAATGGTATAAACTATTGTAGTTGGTCATTTTTTTAAGCTCGTATATAAAATTGCATCGGTTCAAAATTGTTGCAATTTTTTTAAAAAACACACATAAATTTACGGCAATTGTATAACCGTCGTAAATTATTTTTTAAATTCGCTTACGAAAATAGCGGTATAGACCACTGCAAAATTATTAACCTGATTAGTGACGGTTATACCAGCGATTCTTTAAAATCGACGCAAAATCAAATTTCTGTACCCTAAACAGCAACGGTTACCAAATCGCTGGTATGTTATTTTGCAGCTGTTGCAATTCCTCAAAAAAAACCACCGCTATTCGACGTGTCTCTTGCAGTGTCTTCAAACAAAATTAAAAAGTAATTGCTAGTTGACTACAATTCTTGTTGGTTACCTAGCAAACGTTTCAAATAACATAGTAAATGTTGCTTGATTTATTCAAAAATACCAAAAAATGTTTAGTTTCACTTATTAGATAGAGAGTATAAGTATTTTCAAAGTTTAGTGCATTACATGTAGGAGTGGCAATTGAGCAAGTTTTTGTTCTACCCGACTGTTCTACCTTACAATAATTCTATAGAATTCGTCATGCTCCTATTTGTGAGTAATAAAAAGTTAAATTCTAATCTGTCTTTACGGGTATCCGCCTCGTTCTTACTCGCCTATATAATTATTAAAACTTAATAAATAAAATTAAATTTTAAAATTTATACAACTATGATCATATACATAACAAATTAAAATAAAAATTTAAATATGATATAATATTATTAATCATTTTACTAATTATTTGCATATATATATTGTCATGTATCTAGTTGTAAAATTATCTCAAAACCTCTCTACTTTACATATGAACTTCGATTATGTGCATTCTACATACTTGTATAATTTCTTCTTGTCTTTCGCATTTCTCTGGTCAAATGACTACCTTTGCCCTGTAATATATAGTTTTATAGCGATGGAGGATAGTAATAATTGAAAGAAGATTCATCCAAAATTAAAAATTAATATATAGTAATTTTTCCCCTTAATTAGTCTAAAAGACAATAAAAGTCCAATACAATATATACAAATATCATTTGATGTTAAGAAAGAGGTGTGAAGGAAGTGAGACTCTTGAAATGATCCCATGTCTTCTCCCACACAACAGCCTCAAAATTACTGGATCCAGATTCATCTTTGGCCTCCAACACGAAGCGGTAGTTGAATCCGGCAACAACCTGCATATCGCCCTTCAAAAGTTTAACCAGCTTGAGGTTCTTCTCAGATTGCTTGTTGTACTCTGTCACCGCAAATTCTGCAAGCTCAGTTACATGTGGATAGTTATTAACGTCTTTCAAGGCCGTCCAGTAGCCGCCAAGAGAAGCAGCCATGCTGGAGAGACAAGTAGAGAGGAGGGAAACGAGGACGAAGACGAGGTAGTAGCCATTATTTCTCATGGCTGGTAACCGTTTTTGGTAGCCAAGAGATTTGAATTTGTGTTGTGTTTTGTGGTTTTTGGTAGGGCTATGCATGATGGTTGGAAATTTATTTATAGGAGAGGAAAGAAAGTAGGTGATGGTGAATGGTGAATCGTGATCTTAGTTCCTGAATTCGCTACCGTGTAATATTTATAGCCATTATTCACGTCTCTGTTATAGATTTACCCTCCAACAATGTGGTCATTAACAAAAAACAACTATCCTCCTAAGTCTACACACTTCAAAATAAATAAATAAAAATATTTTTTTTTGTCAGGAAAAATAAAAGTAGATTGAGATTTTATTATTTTGGTAACTCATATTTAAGTACAAGTAGTAATAATAATAATAATGTCACAATTCTATATAAGGATTTGTTATTAATCAATAAGTTGTTATATAAGATAAAATTTAAAATTCTAATACTTATTTAAATAAATCAGTGAGATAATTAACCTACTCACTCAAAAAAAATTTCTTTTTTCTTTGACTTAAAAAGTTAGTTTAAAACTCACAAATTAAATTAATTAAAAGGTGAAATCTCATACCAATTATTTTTGGACCGGATACAAAATTGACTATTATCTCAAAGCATTAACCCAATTTTTGAAATAGACTCAGAGCCTAAACTTCGGCCTTCAAGTTACAGAGGGATCCAACAATTGACAACATATCATTTTAAGAAGCTTTTAGGCCCGTGTAAAAAAAAAAGCATTTAGGCTCATATGCTTCTAGTATTTAATAATTTTTATTTGTACTTTTTCACAATAAAATTATAAACATTTGGAAAAACCCAACCAAATATACGTCATTCAGAGTACTCTAACGATTATGATCTTTAGAGTGAATAGATACTTTCTCTAGTTCAATCGTGTATTCATAAAGTTGTGTTTATAGACAGTTGTTGATAAGTACGTCTTAATGACTCATTGAATTTGTTCAGAGAAATTGACGATAAAAAATTCTGATTCCAATCTAATAGTACGTTAAGAATAACCAAAACAAATCAACTTTTAATTAATTAAATTTTTATTCTTAAATTATTTTTTAATCCTTATATTTAAAATTTTAGGATATAAATTTAGAATTTAAAACATAAAAAATATTAAATTTAAAATAAAAACTATTTCTAAAAAATACCTTTCTGTAGAGGACACCGAACTGAAGTTCAGTTCGAAAAAGAACAAATGGAATCGACCCGTTCAACAACTTAAACTCTGAAGTCAATCAAGCGGCAAGAAAATCTACGCATAAGAGGCAACGCCAATCTCGCTTTTTATTTTCTATTTTCTATAATTTCCCCTAAAACAAAGCAATGAATATAATTCTGATACCTCGAATTAACAATATAATACACTAGTATCACATAATACTCAATAATCATAACACTAGTATAACATAATACTCAATAATAATAACACGAAGCTCATAAGAGTTTTTATTAATTAAAATACCAACAAAGATGACTATATGATTAATGAAGAAGAGTGAAGGAAGTGAGATTCTTGAAATGTTCCCATGGCTTCTCCCACACCACAGCCTGATAGTCTTGAGTCTTGGATCCGTCAGTTGCCTTGAGGACAAGACGGTAATTTGTTCCAGCAACAACCTGACTCTCTCCCCTAACAACCTTCACCAGCTTCAGTTTCGCACCGGAACGCCTGTCGTACTCCGAGACTGCGTAATCTGCAATCTCAGCCACATGGTGGTTGTTCTGGAGGTCCTTGATTGGCGTCCAGCCTCCGACTAGAGCAGCGAAGGCTGAGATCGAAGAGAAGAGTAATACGGAGAGGATGATGACGTGGTGAGGCCTCGTGATCGCCATTCTTACTTGAAGACCAAGTGTTTGTGTTATTGTGTGAACGAAGAATGCGGTTCGGGGTGGTTGCAATTTATAGAGAGAAAGAGGAAAATAAGGTAACGGTAAAGCGTGTGCCTATTCTTTAATAGTTTGCCCACAAACTTCATTCATATTACGAGTCCATCATTAAGTAAATGCTTCAATTTTTTGGTGACTAAGTAAATGCTTCAATTTATTATTCTTCGAAAAGTACATCAGTAATAAACACAGATCTCATATTTTCTTACTTCTTACTTATTGCTTAAGACTTCCCTTTTTGTCATTTTACCAAGCTAAGTTTTGTTCCGGTAATATAACTGATTCTCTGATATTTAAAGAGTTTTTATCGATTAATAATTATATTATATAATAAAAGGAATAATAGTGACTAATAAAATATCATTTATGCCCTGACCTTAGCTATCAAATAATTACTAAGCATGTTATAAAATTTCTAACCTTCGAAATATTTTCTTAATAAAAATTGTACTATGTATGTAATATTATAAATTGACCTGGTTAATTATATAAAAATATCAAAAAATAAAGAATACAAATAATTGTGTAATGTAATAAGGTGAAGTAATCTGAAGAATTGAAGATATGAGTAACCTACCGACATACGCATGTTTCTTAGCTGGTGTCCACTTGGCACTGGTTAAAGGCTACTGTTTGCCACTAGATTTGATGAATCGGATAAAGTATGGAACTATGTGATTTGGATAGACACGGGCAACAAAACTATTTCAATTATTTAATTAATAATCAATGAATATTTATATTTAAAATGTTTAATGTTCATATATTTATTTTAGTGTAAATAAAATGATATTAAGTTACAAAATGTAATTTCAGTCATTTTCGATTATAATTAAAATATGAAAAGACATTGGTCACAAGAGGAAGGGGACACCTGCATGGGGCCAATTCAACGCGTTAAGTAAGGAATTAGGATATCATAATTTATTTCGAAATGATAGGATATGGAAGAAATACTATTGGGAATTTTGAACACTCAACAAAAAAAGACACGGCGCAAATTTGGAAGGGAACCATGTGCTGATAGCCCACAGTAACAACAGTCACAGATGAAGACACTCAGCTTCACCTACCAAACTCAACTCACAAGTTACGATTTACTCGCTCACAACGTTTCTGGAATCCACTAATGTCACCCACAATAATTATTCATTGCAATTAGCCTCGCATGTATGCATTTAAGCTAGTCGTTTCATTTCAATTAATGCATGCACTGTTAATATTTTTAATTTTTTATCATATGCTTTGTCTTTGTTTAAAATTTAAGAAAAAACTTTTCTTGTATTCTAATTTTTTGTCGTACATGTATAATCATTTATTTGTCTTTTTTTATTAATTTAAATATTTTTAGAGAAATATTTTATAATATGACATTAAAATTTTATATAAAAAATTTAGTTAAATTAAAACAACAAAGTTTTCTTATGCAAAAAAGCATGTTATCAGAAATACAATTACTTATATATACTTTGTTTTATCTATTTAAGTTCTTAATAAAAGTATTTCTAACATATTTTTTTGTTTTTGAATATTAATTTAAGAAAAAGTTTGAGGCTTCTATTGTTAGACTAATATTTTTTGAAAGTAAAAATTTTCATTCTTTAATTGATAGTATCATTTTTAATTTTTTTATTGTCAACTCACTTTTGCATAGAAAGTTTTCTCTCATCATCATAAAAAATTAAATAATGATTTAATGAATATGGATAATATTTTTTAAAAGGAAAAAAAGAAAGACACAGAAGGATAGTGTACTCAGTAATGTATTGGTGGTACTCACGCAAATTTGAAGCCCAAAATATCATGGGTTTGGGTTGTCCTTGTTACCAACCGCTAGTATATAACTATCGACTTTGTTGGAAAAACAAGAATAGAGGACAAAAAAAATTCTCGTACTTAGTCAAGACCAGAAAAAAAAAACATGGTCAACACTTTTGACCACTAAACATTTGCTTATTATGATTTAGTTCAACTTTAATTCAAAATTTAAAAACATATTTTAAATAGTAATTTATAAGTTCCATCC
This sequence comes from Arachis duranensis, assembly GCF_000817695.3. NCBI lineage: Eukaryota > Viridiplantae > Streptophyta > Magnoliopsida > Fabales > Fabaceae > Arachis > Arachis duranensis. The sequence continues at coordinate 5,693,016 of NC_029775.3, read as the reverse complement.
TTAGTCATGATAGCTCTCTGTGATCTTTATTGATGGTGAATAAATTGTGGTTTCATTTGTTTTTATTCTTGTTTGGTGTGCTCTTTTGTAAAGGTCTTAGTGAAGTGATAATTTTATGTATTATTAATTAATTGTAGTTTAATAATGATCTCCTTGATTGTGGATTGATCATTTTTATCAACAAACTTGCTTAGTACTTTGTGATAATATGGCTTAAAATTTTGAGCCAATCACCTTTTTTTAATCAAAAGTATTGGATATTTTATTGCAAAAAAAAGTAAATAATACATTTGTTTATGAGACCAGAATACAAACATAGTAGAAAAGTAAGATATTTTCAATTGAAACTAGAATCAGCAAAAAAACTTAGAAAGAAAAAACATAGAATAGAAAAGTGAATTAAGAAAATTGGTGGTGGTGTCTCTGGTCCTTAAAGAATTCGTTAGCAAAGTACAAGATTTGAGATAGAATTTTTTTAATCGGCCTACGTTGCCTTCAAATATCTAAAGATTTCAATCGATCCATATTCTCCAAAGAATATTAGCTACTCTTGGCTAAGTTATTCTTGAAGTCTGGTTGTTTCATTAATATTTTTCCAAGTTTTATCCACCATTGCAAGGTTGAAACGGTGAGTTTGGAGGATCAAGCTGCTCAAAGGTGAGTCCTCCCAGACACTTATTATTTGAGAATAAAAAATTATTGTATTGAGTGCTGATTTTAGAGTAGTAATACAACGGATGCACTGTTCATCCGCATGAAGAAGCGTTCATGGAGTTTCTCTCTTATTGTCATTCCATTATGAAGTAGTTTCTAAACAAAAGCACGAATTTTAGGCTGGCACTTTAAACTTTGAGCAGATTTTCAGATTCCTTTTTCCTTTAATCTTTTTAGAAAAAGGTCAATTGGGGGTGGAAGAAGTGATATACTTTGGAGTATTCCGATTTGACAGTATATTGTTCTGAATTATTTAGAGTTCAGGTGAGGGAGTCTTTTACTTCATCTATTGAAACTTGACCGATTTAAATTATAATTTTTGAGCTAAAATTTTTTTGAATCAATTGTAGGTTCTAGTTTCCAGATGCATCTAGAAGTTGCTTAACTCAGAAGAGATCAAGGTTTTTAGCTTCACTAGGAGGGCATCTGAAAGGAGAGTTCAAACCCAACTATGGGTCATCTATGAGCTTTATAGATCTCTGTTTTGACACTTGCTATTTAACATCTTTTTCAAGCACCGTCCTTCCTTTCAGGAGGTTTCTCCAGGTCCAGGATGGTCTATTTCCTGCTTGAGCGTTTAAGAATGAGATAAGCATGAAGTATTTATTTTTGTATATCTTATAGAAGAGTGAATGTGGTTTTGTTAGTAGTGGTCAGCCTTGTTTAACTAACATTGCTAGGTTGAAGGCCTTTAGATCTTTGAAACCCATGCCTCCTTCATCTTTTGGTCTACTCAAAGTATCCCAACCAATTCAATGTAATTTCCATTCATTTTATCTCTGACCCCATAAAAAATTTATCATTATTTTCTGTAATTCATCAATTTGAGATTCTAGAAGTTTAAAGCAACTTAGTGTGTAGATTGAAATGATTGTCCTTACAACTTTTATCAGTATTTCTCTCCCACTAGCCGATAAAAAAAGAACGTTTCCAATGATTCAGCTTTTTTGCAACTTTGTCTTTGACATAAGCAAATGTCTCTATCTTTGATCTCATGATGGTAGAAGATAATCCTAAATATTTGTCTTGTGCACCCACATTAGAGATACCTAATACGTTGGTCAGGTCTTATTTACTCTGCTGAGGAGTATTTTTACTGAAGAAAATTGCAGATTTATTAAGGTTTATCCTCTAGCCACTGAGATCACCATAAACTCGTAGAGTATTTATTAAGTTTGTACAGTTGAATTGGTTTGCTTAACAAAAAAGAAGCAAGTCATCTGCAAATAGAAAATGATTAATAAAAAGAAATCTATTGTTCAATTAAAGTCCCTGAAATAGGTTATTCTGTTCTTCTTTATAGAACAGAAAAAAAAAAAGACTTTCTGCACATAGTAGAAATAGATAAGGGGAGAGGGGATCTTCTTGACAAAGCCCTCTAGATAGTTAAAAAAAAACAATAGGAGAACCATCAACGACAATAGAATAAGAGATAGTGGACACACATTCTTTCATCCAATTAATCCATTTATCAAAAAAATTCAACTTTTTCATAACAAACCACACAAGGTTCTATTTCACCTTATCATAGGCTTTATTCGTCTTAATATTTAAAGCTAAATCATAATCGCCATAGCTTTTAGATTTAAGAAAGTGCATGAATTCATGAGCTACCATAATGATATCACTAATAAGTCGTCTTTGGATAAAAGTGCTCTAATTGTCACTAATGATTTTATTCATGAGAAACTAGAGTCTATGTACTAAGATTTTAGAGATAATTTTATAGAAAATCGTACTCAAGCTGACGGGACTAATATGATTCATAGACATAGCATTTGGGATCTTAAGAATGAGACAAATTTGAGTATGATTGAAACCTTTGATAGTTTTGTTATCTCTAAAGAAGCTTTCCACCGTTTTGCACACTTCTGACTTGATAACAACCCAATAGAATTAAAAAAATTTAGTTGTAAAGCCATCATCTCCCAGGACAACATCTGGATTAATGGAGAATATAGTTTTTCTGATCTCTTCATCTGTTACTGGCTTAGTCAGATTGCGATTAGTCTCAGTTAACACTTTTCTCCTCAAATCACCTAGCACATCGGAGGGGTCTTGAATATCCCCTGCTAAAAATAACTCTTGAAGGTATTTCTGAGCCTTCGCCCCTATGGATTTTGGTGTGGTACACCATAACCCACTCTCGTCTTCTAGCCTCCATATCATATTTTTTCTATTTCTGACCTGATTATAGGAATGAAAAAATCTAGTGTTTTTATCCCTACACTGCAGTCACTTCACTCTAGATTTTTTCTTCCAGAACCTCTCTTTTTTAAGATAGGCTTCGGATAACTCATCCCCAATCTCTAAAATTTTAGACTTTTCAACTAGCTCTGGATGCTTCTTCGAAACCGTGAACCTGTCCTCCAATCTCATAATCAATTTCTTACTATTACTCATACATGAAAATTGTCACTTCACCAATTTTTATCTGTATAATTTATGTTTTTGAAACAGTTGGTACATAGGAGATCTTTCTATATAAATTGGCCAAGTCTTTCTAATTATTTTATCAACTATCTCTTTCCCACACACCGTCTTTTTTGAAATTTGAACCTCCTCTTACTTTTCACTATTTTTGAATTAGTGATCAGTATGAGAGGCCTATGATCTGATCCCGAGTCCTCTAAATGAGCAACAATGGCCATCGGATATTCTTCTCTTAGTTTTTTAGAAATTAAAGCATGGTCTAACCATTTTCTAATGGCCCTTTTTTTACAGTTGTGATTCCACCAAGTGAACTTTTCACCTGTGAAACCCATATCCATCAGACCACTCTTATTAATAAATCTCTGAAAACTCTTAATAAATTGTAGAGTTTTTTTCTACTGTCCTCCTTTTTGTTGTTTGTCAATATTGCATTGAAATCCCCCATAACTACAAATCTATCTCCTGTTTGATTGAGTATGTTGAGCAGTTCATCATATTGATTCTCTCGGATTTGATTTATACTGCTTAGGTGGACTTCCAATACTTTTCAAGTGATCTATCTTTCTTGGTCATCTATTGAAACCCATATAAAAAAATCCTTCGTCATCTGGATCTCCAATTTCACTCTATCCATTCATGCACTAACCAACCCTCCTGTCATTCTATGTGGATTAACACAGTAACTCTTTTTGTATCCACACTTTCTCATCTGCATCTCCACGAACGAGAATTTGATGTTTTGTCTCACATAGATACATCACCTTGGGAGAATAGAATCTTTGGATCCCTTGAATGTTGTGAATTGCCAGAGATTTTTTTAAACCCCAGCAATTCTACATCATCATCTTCATATCGCTGTGGGTGTCTGATTTTAGTAGCACCCTCCTCTCTTTCATCAACAGCTTCAATTTCACTACTCATCATCTCACCGTCCTGTCATTCTTCCATCTCCTCTTGCCTTCTTTTAGTATCAGCAACATTTTTATTATTCTCCTCAATAGTGTTCTTCCTTATCAGGTGTTTCAGTTTAGATCTCTTGTTACAATCTCTGTTTTTTTGTTGAATGCTGCCAATTTGAAAACTTCTTATTTCCTCTCGTTCTCCAGTTGCACCATGAGCAATAGAAAATGCTTGACTGGCTTGTGTTCTATATTCTACCCAATTACTGATTTTCAGCAACGGGGACTTATCCTGTTGAGGATTCACTTCTTTCTATTGCTAAGTAGGAGAGGTATGACTCCGATGATTCTCTGTTATGACTAGTTGAGAGAAGCTTTTGATGAGACTAGCTGGTGTGGACTTTCGATTCGCTTGCTCTGTTTCAGACTCCCATCAATTCTTGGTAGGGTTGAAGTTCTCCTTTAGCTCCTCTAATTTCCCTATTAAATCAGCCTTCAGATCCGGTTTTCACCTTTTCTTTTTATTTTCCTGATCCTCCAAAAGTTAGTATTTTACTACAGTTTCTTGTTTCGTGGCCCAAAAAACCACAGAAGCAATAATAAATTCCTAGTCTTTCATATTTTAGAAGGATTATCGAAACCGTTCTATCAGGACTAGCTATTTTAATTGATTGTTTCAGGGTACTTATTACATTCACGTTAACTTAAACCTTCAAATCCTCTCTAGGTTTCATTGAAAACAAATCTGCCTCCAACACCTTCCCTAGCCGTAAACCCACCTTCTTTTTCGCTTCCTTTGTTTTACAGAATTCAGGAAACCCTATAACTGAATCTACATTGGGATATTTGAGTAATTCTATTCAGTAATATTCATGTTCGAATTCCATCTCCTTAGATAAATGATGAACTGTTTAAATAGCCAAGGAAATCCTCGTTTCACTCTAACTACATCTGATTCCTGTAAAAAGAAGAATTGAAAAATATTATCTCCATAGAATTTAATCCTAAGTCCCTCTCGATGATTCTAGATAGCTTCAAAGACTGCCTCTATCGTCCCTGAACTAAGACTCCATAATTCTCCCCACCAGGCTATGGTCATATTTCCCCATATCAAATTTGATATCGTCATCCTCTAGGAAAATTATTTCTTCTCCTAGATCTTCAGTGTAATTTTGATTTCTCATCCTCATCCTCTCCGTTATTAACATTGTAAAGACACCCAATTAAAAAATACTCGAATTTTCATGTGTTAATTCTCACTCGTTAATTATTACCAAAAGACATTCAACTCTCACTTTATTTTGACTTTTATGCACACAAACCCTAGCAGTCGCACATTATTTTGAAGTTAGCCAGTCACTTTCTATTGATTGTATTATAGATCTATCTTGTATGTTATTAAACTTTGGTGTGCCATTTGGATACAATTTATTATCATTGCATTTGAATATTTGATTACAAATCAATGACAAGTATCTATCATCGTTGACTGAAAAATATAAATGGCTAATTAGACCATGTCATGGTACAAGAGAGAAAGAAACCAAATCAAACTAACACACTATGCTAAGTCTTAATGAAATCATTACAATTAAAATATAACCACAGCTGCAAATATACAGAATATATTATAGGAAATTGAAGATTCTTTGAACTAATTGGATTGCAATTTAACATGCGGATTGACCTGTAAAACAAATCTTCAATTTGTTTTTTTATTGGTGAAAGAAAACAAATTACAACATAAATTGATAAAATCTTCTCTTCCACAGAGCAAAGATATAAATTAAAATCAAGAAACAAATAGAGACGGAGATCTTTCTCTCCCTTCTTTCTTTTTTCTTTTTCCTATTGATATACTACTATGTACAGGACAACAGGGAGGGTATTTCTTTTTTTTTATCTTCTTTTTTTTTTTTTTTCCAATACTTACGTCCGTATAGGAGCTTTTGCCTGTGTCACCCATTGAGTTCCATCATTTGTTCCAAAAACAACACTCCCTGCGATCGAGAGCAAGACTTACAACATGAGTATCATTTTTAACCAAATTACTAAACTTATAAATATTTAAAAAAAAAAGAATTTATTTTAAAAGTAACGCACCTAGTGTGGGCATGAGAATGGACAGGACGACAATCCCGGCAACCTTAAGAGGGACACCGAGCTTAAGCATGTCCTTAATTTCAATGTGACCAGTGGCAAATCCAACAACATTTGAAGGTGTGGAAGTTGGAAGCCAGAAGGCAAATTCGGTTGCAATTGCTCCGGGAACCATGAGAAGAAGAGGGTGCACATGCATAGTCCTAGCAATGTGGTACAATAGTGGCACAATAAGTGTGGCAGTGGCATCATTGGAAGTTATGAACTCAGTGATTATGCTACTAATTAGACTAACAGCAGGTGCAATTGCCCAGAATGGTGCATCTTCCAAGAAATCTATGGCTCTTGAAAACACATCTGCTAGCCCACTAGATTGCACTCCATCTGCTAAGGCAAAACCAGCTCCTAGCAGTAATATTAGGTTCCATGGTAACTTCTTGCATTCATTCCAGCTCATTAGCTTCTCCCCTTCTTGCTTCATGTTTGGGATTATGAACAATAACACAGCTACCAAAACCTACATCCAATGAAATCTTGTATAAAATCCTTCTCATTATTTCCCATGATATTCTGGTTTAAGAGATTCGAATAATACTCGAGAATTAATTATTTATACGAGTGAACTGGTTACTCGACCAATTCAAATTGGTTCTCATTTTATCTTTATTTTCTAATAAATTCTGTTATAAATATTTTGATTAGGAGAAAGTTACTAAACCGAATTTAATGATATATGCATAAGAGATCAAAATCAAGAAACAAATACACCAAGTCCTATCTCTAGATTGATAACTTTGTTGAGCTAAAAAGAAAGTGGACAAGGTACTTACACTAACACTTCCGTCACCAACAAGGTTATTGAATAAAGATCCCCATCCAGGAATATCATCTGTGATATTTCTAGTCATCCATAGTAAGATCAGCAGCTACATTATTATATTCATCATAGATAACCCCTTGTTATTAATTATATTAATGCCTTTGTAAACAAAATTAAGGAATTGGAATTTGAATTTAGTCTCACACTCACCCCAAAAACAGACAGGACCATCTTCTCAGCAAAAGACATTGGACCTGTAATCACCCCATTACACAATCCAAATTAAAATTGCATAAGCTTCTACTTCTGTAGCTAATATTATGTGTTGATTAAAAATGCAGTTAGCAGTTTCAATGGGATAGAAAGTTACCAATTTGTCCTTTACTATTCTTTCCAATCAATCGTTATTTCATGTTTTAGTTTTCCAAGTAATAAACCTCGGAATTCCTTGTTCAATTGTATCACTATAGCTTGGCTAGAATTTTGCCATATGTAAATAGGTGCGTGGAATGATGATAAATGCATCTTATAGTGACAGTTAAGTTTGCTAAGAAATAATTGAGGGCATATTGAATATGTTAAGCTGTATTAAGAGTTTAATTAATTTCAGTTGAAAACATATCTAACTGTCAGATATTGAATGCGTATTTAAAAAAGATGAAGTTTTACATCCTTGAACTCCCCCGTGGACAAAACCAAGTTAAACACAAACACGTGATCCACCTATTTTCCAACATCATTTTATTTAATTATTGATAATTGATTGATATGTACACAAAAAAACGTTTAGCAAACGGTAACCACTTGAAAAACATGGTATGAAAATTGTGGTGCATGTACCATAAAAGGAAGAAAAAAAATAAGATGGAAAATTGTGGTCCACTAAGTATTATTTGGTAAATGGCCCCATCGAAGGGTGAGGCTTTATGTTTAGGCCATAAAAAAAAATAAAAGAAAAGAAAAAACAAGAACTAAGGGTGACGCTTTTGGTCCCTATACGTGCCACATAGTTAGACACAAATAATTCATGAGAATGAGAGGTAGATTTAAATGTTGAATAGAAAATATTAAAAAGAAAGCGACAAATGAAAGAGTTACATACGGCTGTAAAAATAGTGATACATTTTAACGTTGGAATTTTTAGTATTTTTTAAAATTATGAAATATACATAGGTTGGATTTCTGTATCCTAAAATTTTTAATTATTTAATATAAATTAAACGATTTGATTTATGTACCTCTCATAAATAAAATAATTCAATTTTTATACTTTTAATAAATTAAACTGTTCGATTTTTATTAAGAATTTTACATTTAAAAATAACACCCCAACCCTCCACATTTTAAAAAAAACATCATTACTGCTTTAATATCAAAAACAAAAAATTCGTTACATACCTAGAGCTTCAAGGTCCCTCCTCAAGTGGGCTTTTTCCAAGTAAGCAGACAAGGCCCGGGCCGAGCCCTTTTGAACATAGAGGGAGCACATGATGCACCAGAAGGCAATGAGCAAGACAGCAGCGACAGGGAAGCCATAGAAGAACCAGGTGCTGAAGCTAATGGGCTTGGCACCAGGCACAAGGCTCTTCCACATCCCAATCAGAATAAGGTTGACTCCCGTGCCCGTTAGCGTGCTTATCCCTCCGATGGGTGTAGCGTACACCACAGTCAACACAACTGCCCTGCTAAACTTGTTGACCGCCTCCGACTGCTCGCTGGGCGGTGGTAGCCGCTGCAGGATACCCGTGGCCACGGGCATCATCATGACCGCCGCCGCCACGTTGTGGAGCCACATGCTTACAAAGAATGTGGTGGCGCACAGACCCATGAGTAGCATTGCTGGGTTTAGCGGGTCGCCACAAAACAACAGCGTTACCTGTGGGTCCCATGTCATGTTCCCAAATCCCAATAAAAATGTTGATCTTTATCTTAATTATAAATTAATTTTTTTGATAATAAAGATGATGATCCTAATGGAAAGAAGAGAGTGATGGATGACTCACATTCAAAGCCAATCTTCTATGAACGTTGTATCGTTCAACAGCGAGAGCAAGAATGAAACTACCCAAAACAAGGGTGATTACATCGTCCATGTAAGAGTGAGCAACACTATCCGCAGAACCGATTCCAAAGAGAGGGAACAGGAACAGGGGGCACAACGAAGTCACCGGCAGCGGCACCGCCTCCGTCACCCACCACGCGAATACCCATGCAATCACCGCCAGCATCTTCACGCTACTTGCCGGAGCATCCTTCAGCTTTACCAACAAGCATATCAGCAGGGATAGCAAGGGTCCTAGGATTATGTACAAGTTCTTCAGTGTTAGAAATGATTTCAGGGTCATCACTTGCTGGTTGCTGCTGTGTGATGCTGAATCTTGGACTGGCAGCAGTGGTGCTTTCATGCCCTTCTGCTGCTCCTCCATCGACCCCGTCTGTTCTCCGCTCATCTTGGAATATGCTGGTTTGGGATTTTCGGTTGTATGTTGTAACGGGAAAGAATCATTATAGGAGATAGGTTGTTATATACATGTATAATAATTGAGTGTGGGGCTTTATTTCTTCAATTTTCACAAATCACAAGGTACCATGAAGTAGGCAAATTGGTTTTTTTCTTTCTTTCTTTTTTTTATATATTAAATATAAAACAATGTTAGGGGACATCAATTTTTATAATTGTTAGCCATCAACTAGCCATCAATGATGATTTGATGGTGTGAAATTTGTGTGAGATTTTATTCAATAGCTTACTTTTTTTTGCTGATTACATATTGGCCAAAATCCAATAAAACTGCTGCCCTCTAAACTTTTTCTTAAATATATCTTACATCATAATTTTACAAGGATTATAATATATTTGTAATTAACTGATTTAAGTTAGTCCAGTAATTAATTTATCAATTTTTGTTTAAGTGCTGAAAATTTAAATTTTATTTTATCTTTTATATATATACAGTCATTTATTTGACAAAAATAAATTCTTAAATAAAATTTCAATTTACAAAATTGTTAACTTCTCGGATATATATATATATTTATTGGGACCTTCAAACGTTTACACAAACAAATTATATACCATCCAGTGACAATTATAACAGCTGAAATTGAATTGGATTCTTATTAATAATAATTTGGATTGTTTTTTGTCAGTCCTGCATATGATTAGTTTCTGGGATGAGATTATAGTTACAATTTAGTTAGAATTTCTAACTTGAATTACTTGAGTTCATTGTGCGTGGATCATTTTAATTGAAGACCGCTGTAAACTGTAGCATTGAATAGTAATTTGGAGCGACTTATAATAATGTATATGTCCACCATGTGGAAGTGGTGGCAATATGATAATGAGTGGGGACAAAGGGTCCTTGATTCCAACCAATGGGGTCCAGTTATGACCGAATTATTATGGAACTTGGCACATTTATGTATTTGTACCTTTGGAAATTATTGAATGTGTTACGACGTAATAAAAAGAATGCTTCAAGAAATTTATATAGGCAAACGCGCTGAGTGCAGCTGTGCTTTAAGAAGTTAAAGTGTATCATGAATTTTAATTTGTGAATAATGGCATTTATTTTATGAGACGAATAACAAGGACTAATACTTTTATTAACAAATAAGTAATTAACTAGTATTGATTTAAATATAAGATGAATATAAAAAATGTATTAGCTAACATTTTTTTATTTTATTAGTTGGAAAAAAAATGCATTAAGGTAAAACCATAGTTGTCAGAACCGAACCAGTAATCAAACCGATCAAGTTACTGGTTTATTAATTTATTGGTTCAACCGATAAATTACTGGTCGAACCGATAAGATCGGTGTCACGTAAATAAAAAATAAAAAATAGTTAAAACTTTAAAATTAAAATTTGAAATACATATCTTCACTAACATTTTATGAAAGAATTATGTCTCAAATTCTAAAAATAACCAATATAAAAAACATATAATTTTTCAGTAATACTACAATACTATCTTAATTTGACACAATAAAAATAATAATTAATTCACAAATTATATCATCTAACTATAATATCAGTAGATTTTAACACTAACATCAAAATAAATAACCTTAATCACAATACTAGCATTGAAATAAATCAAGCAGATTAATAAAATTTTAGTAAATTTTACATTTATATTAATAATGGTATATAATTTAAATATAATTAATTTGAAAAATAGAGAATACGAAATTAAATTAAATTAGATATATATAAAATAATGTAATTGAATGTATACTATATAATTAATATTTGTCACTTAAAATAGTAAGAAGCTTCATGGCTGAGTGGTAAGTATGCACCTTGCAACATGAAGGTTTTAAGTTTGAAACTTATTGGAGATATTTTGAATAATTTTTTAAATAGACCGATTTAGTTAGACCGATTTTTACCGATTTTAACTGGTTTATTCTAGTTAATAAACTGAACCGATTCATAATCTGATTCATTCACTACAACAATATAGATTATTTTTTAGGGTTATAATGTGTAAAAGAAAATTAAAATTTGTCAAAAAACAAATTTTGACAATATTTTAACTATGAAAATATGTTAATAAAAGTTTTGTCAAAAATAGTATTTTTAACATATAAGTGATTGTAAAAAAAATTTAAATCTTATTTTGATAAATATTGGTTGTCAAAAATAATTTGTTAAAAAATTTTGAGAACATATTTTCTGTGATACTTATTAATTGTCAAAAATACTATTTATTTTGACACTTATTGACTATAAAATATTCTCAACAAAAAATCTTAACAAAAAATGAGATGAGATCTTAAAACTAAAGAATAAATTGAGATTTTGAAGATAAAAAATGAGTAGTATAATCTTAAATTGGGAGCAGTGTGATATCAAAGTTAACAAAGCCCAAAAAAGAAAAAAAATCGTGGAATAAATTGAAAATAAATGAGTGTTAAAATTGAGAAGTAATTTTCTACGGTCAAATTATTCATCAAAAAATATAGAAAATTTAACATTTGTGATATTTGTCAAAAATATATATTAATTTTGACATTTAATTATGATGTTAAAAAATAAAATATTAAAAAACTATTTTTTTGTAGTGATTGATTTTTCAGTTGAACCGGTCGATCCGATTCAGTTTTTATAACTATGGGTGAAACGATGTTCCTAATTTCCAACTACTACATGCTATTTTTGTTTTCCTACCGTCTACCGAGACAGGATAAATAATATATAAAAATAAGGATCCGGCTATATATAGTTACGAACAGACGACCCATGAAAAGGGTAAGATAGAGTGTATCAATAGTCCTGTTTGGAGTAGAGGTGCCGTGTGATTTTAATGGGTTTTGAGTTAAAACTTAATTCGATTAGAATATTAATTTTATTTTTTATGAGATCTGAATTGCATAATTTTTTTAAAATAATTTCATCTGATTTGATTCAATTTCAAGTAATTTAGATTGAATTAGATTTGTAATTTTATAAATTAAAAAAATTAAATATATATATATAATAAGTCTAAGGATTGGATTTGATCAGTTATGAAAAGTAGATCAAAAATTTGATTCGATCCAGTAGTTTGCAATTTGATTTGAATCGATCGGATGAGAGGTTTAATTTAAATTAGTTTGAATTTGAACCTCGGAGGTGTTTTTTATTTTGGATTTTTTTTAATAGGTATCCATTACGACCATTCTAAATGTTGATAGAAAATATTATTTTTTTATTCCTAATTCTAAACGTGTATATATCTACACTGTTTTAAACGTGTTGACAGTATAATAGGATGATAACTTTGGAGAATGAATTGGTTAGTTAATTCAGGCATATTATTCTGAAGTACATATACAACGAATTTTTTAACAAAATAATAACAATACATTGCCAACTTCTTAGCTGAACCACCTAACTTGAACAAACTCTTTTTATATGCTAACTGAGTTATGTTTTCTCACTAAATTTTTTTGTATTAATTAACTGCCGTTTCAGTATATGAACATTATAAACTAGCTGTATTATTTGTAACTCGGTGTTTGTTCTTTTAATTATTTACAAGACTTGAATATGGCTTGTGATTTAGAGTACAATATATAATTTTGAGATCTAATACTATTGTTTGATAAGTCATATAAAAGTATTAGTAAATTGAACTATTTAACAACATAATAAACACTAAACAGTATACTACTTATAAAATATGACTGAATTTTTTGTTATTATATTTTTTAACAATGTACATTTTAAATATTACTGAAACCAATTATATAATAACACTGATTAAATATGATTAGTTTTGTTTCCCAAAATTTAAAAAATTGTTTAAAAATAAAATAATCTCTTTTATATTTAAGATGAAAACCAAGCAACTTCAAAGTGATTCACCTTTACTAAAGTGAAACAAAATATATAAAAGCATTCATTTGATTTTTATTTTTAGAGCATGCAATAAATTCTACACAAATAACATTGGTCCACCTTGGAGACAAAAAGATTGTGAAATTGAGAATTGACCAATTCCATGGCTACATACGTGGCAGTGACAAATGATGAATGTGGAATCATCATCGTTTATTCGTTTATGGTTGGAGATATCAGTTATCTGTTTTCTTTTTTTAATGATAAACAAAGAAGGATTTCAATATCTTATTTAATCACAATTCACTTCTTTCTATTTTTTACTAGAATTATAGTATTTTTAAAATATGGATAAGGAGTACTTTCGAAATATTAAATAAATTAATCAATAAATAGATTAATGACAATTTGACTATTGACCACTTCAATTCCATATGCATTCGTTTCTCTCGGTCAATTGATCTTTTCTCCATAATCATGTCCTATATCAAATCAAGAGAAATAAATAATGGCTCGGTATAGGTCCCCGGCGTTTTAGAAATAAAATGTTGCTCACATTAAAATAACATATGTAGTATACAATTCATATTTTAAAAGATATTTTAATGGTGATTGTTACACAAATGAAGATGATTATAACGATATTTTTTTCGTAAAAATGATAGTTGCATATTAATATGTACTAGTGTTTTTATCAGTGATAATATTAAGGGAATATAATTTTTTTTAAAATTATGTTAATTTTTTTTTACATTATAGATTATGATAAATAAATTGTTTTTATAAAAAGGTTTAAGAGACGAAAAT
>NC_029775.3:5659879-5678678 GCF_000817695.3 Arachis duranensis | reverse complement strand
AATATATATAAAATAATAATATATTTTTTATGTGAATAATATTGTATGATATTTTTTAATTATATTTAATTATAAATTTAATATATTTTTTATAATTTTATGAATTTATTTAAATTATATTATTTGATTAATTTTATTTATTTTTAGAACAAAATAGTAGAGAAAGAAATAAAGATTAAAAGAGAAAAGAGTGAGAAAGATAAAGAAGGAGAGAGAAAATTTGTTAATTTTAGAGAAAAAATTTTATTTTAATTGTAATGAATGAATATCTCGCGACACATTTTGCGGAAAATAATTTATGAATGGAATTAAAAATGGTGTTATGCAAGGTTATTGTAATATGGTGTGTTATCCTGGAATGTGGATCTGCCAAAAACAGCCTCTGAAAAACGCAAGTTGCGTTTTATTGATGAACAAAGATAAAGCCAATGCATGGATGGGACGTGTCTGCTGCAAACTGAAAAACGCAAGTTGCGTTTTATTCTAGGAAAGAAGTGAAACCAATGCATGGAAAAGGAGTTGGTCAAACTGCACTCCACAATCGCAGGTTGCGATTGTCACTGACCCTTGTTGCATGTTTGACGCGTGTCCGATGAATAGATTTGGAGAGGACTTTAAAAAGGCAAATTTACAAACGCAGATGGAGAGAGGGAGAGTGTAACAAAGAGAGTTGAAGCTGCGGTGGAGGAGCATTGCAGTGTTGCCTGTGGGAGGAAGAAGAAGAAATAATAGGCTGGGTTTAAGTTTATAAATAAATAAAAAATGGTTCGTAATTTTACGTTACCTGAAGAACACATTATTGAGTATTTGGATCATCCTCGATGGGTAATATTTTTTTTTTAATTTTATGATAAATAAATATATTTATTTTTAATTTATTTTTTTTATTTGAACAGTGTAATTGTTATTATTACTGTTAGTTAGTAACAACATTATTATTATTATTATTATTATTATTATTATTATTATTATTATTATTATTATTATTATTATTATTATTATTATTATTATTGTTGTTGTTGTTGTTGTTGTTGTTGTTGTTGTTGTTGTTGTTGTTGATTAGGATTAATATTATTGTGTTAGTTGTTGTTCATTTCAATGAATATTATCTTTTTTTTTTGCAGGCGATCAGGAATTTGTTGCCTAGAAAACTTGATCCGTCGGATACCTTTAATGAGAGAGCTGCAGAGGCACTAGCATTAACTGGGTTTCAACATGTTTCGCGAATTGGTGAAATGAGAGGTCATTCTGCACTCTTAAGTGCCTTGGTGGAACGATGGAGGCCAGAAACCCATACGTTCCACCTTCCAGTTGGTGAAGTGACGGTGACGCTGGAAGACGTGATACATATACTTGGCCTCCAGGTTAACGGAGAACCCGTCACGGGTAGATCGGATAGCAGTTACCAGTTTTTGGTGGATATCTGCGTCGCTTGTTTTGGTCGGCAACCGGGTCCGGACGATCACGTGTTGGGCAAGGTAAATCTCCATTGGGTCCGGCAGTGTCGAGACAGTGAACCGTGTGACACGCAGGAGTCTATTGAGCGGTATGTCAGGGCTCACATTTTCTGCGTGCTTGGTACAGTGGTGTTTCCAGATAAGTCCACCACGTCTTTGAACTCGAAGTTTTTGCCTCTACTTCGGAATTTTCATCAGATCTCACAATACAGTTGGGGGGCAGCTAGTCTGGCACATCTATACAGATCGTTGTGTCGTGCATCGCGGTACAACTGTAAAGAGATGGATGGGCCACTGAGTTTACTTTTTGTTTGGGCGTGGGAGCGTATGCCGTTCATGGCCCCTATACCGCGCAATTAGCTTCTCGATATTGGTGTTCCACTTGCGCGACGGTATTGTACTTTACTGTTATTATTATTATCATCATCATCATCATCATCATCATCATCATCATCATCATCATCATCATCATCATCATCATCATCATCATCTACGGCGCAGTTTAGACGAGGACTCGATGACATGGGAGTCAACGATGTAAGTTTTAACCATTTAGGTTAGCGTCTTTGTTAAGAAAAATAATGTTACTAATAGGTCTCGTGCTTACTGGTGTGCAGTTTACATGGCGGCCGTATATCGACGTGGATGTTCCGATCAAACTCGGCGCAAATTTGTTTATGTGCTCCACGAAGTCGCCATTAGTGTCGTTCGAATGTATAGAATGGCACCCAACAGATCGAGTTCGTCGACAATTCGGGTTGTAGCAGCTTCCACCAGACCCAGCATTTCAGATCGGTAGTGCTCATTGCAGGCGTTTGAGCGGTGCCCAGCATCATGACTGGAGAGACCGGACCAAGGAATGGCTTGACATGTGGCGTTCTGGCCGGTATGATAGACTGCAGGTAGGGGAGGAGATTGTCGACTTCCATCCCCTCCCATTGTACTATGACTGGTACACACAGCAATACGGGGGTCACCTACGACTGTCAGATAGAGTTGCAGGTGAAGAGGCCGACGCGAACGCACAGCAAGAAGGTCCACCACAACCAGCTGGACCTCAGCATCAGGAACCGGCCTATGATCAAGGGTTTCAGGTATCGTTAAGGTTTATTGGTGTTAATATTACCATTGTTAATTATAAGCTTTACTGTTACCGTTATTGATTAGCGTCATTCATTTACAATTAGGTGCCGCCATATGAGCCCCAGTTCCAGGCGCCTGCATATGAGCCCTAGTTCCAGGCGCCTGCATATGACCCCCAGTTCATGATGCCAGGGTATGAGCAGCATTATCAGGTGCCGGTATATGAGCAGCACGTTCAGGAACCACAACAACATCAGGCAGCAGAGCCCTACATACCACAGTTGCTCATTCCAGCAGATGGTCAGTTAAGTCCATTTGTTGGGCTTGATTCGATAAGCTTCTCTAGACTCATGAGAGAGACATCTCAGCTATTTCCAGCGCGAGAGCAGGAAGGGCCTGTTGGTAGTGAGCCGTCTGTTGGTCGTCTGGCCACGTCAGGTCATGATAGTGACTTCAGTATGGATCGATCGCCGGGTCATGTAGGTCCTACTCGTCTGTCCGCACCACCACGCACTGCATTGTTCGACTTAAATGAATGCCCACAGTCGGAAGAGGGATTTCTGGGAGATGCCCTCCAGCATGAGTCTCATTCTGGTGGATACAGTGATCGGGGCATGAGTAGATCCAGTGCTTATGACACTGGCGGTGCCAGCATGCCAGATGTCGGTGTTGGTGACTCCAGTAGTACTCAGGGTCATTCGTATAATTTACGGACACAGATTGCGCCTCCGGACAAATACACCCCATCTCAGTACGTGAAGAAGGCACCCAGGAAGTAGGTTGATGCAGTTTAGTTCAGTCCGTTTGAGTTTATGTTTTTGTTCAGTGATGTAGATTGTATGGTATGTTTAGACGTCTCTGTTAGTCACCTTTTCTATTACTATGTGTTTAGATGTTTGTATTAGTAATCATGTCAATTACTATGTGTTTAGATGTTTCTATTTGTAATCGTATCTGTTACTATGTTTAAATGTTTAGGCGTTTTAATTCAGTGATGGAGATCGTATAGTATGTTTAGATGTTTCTATTTGTAATCGTCATTTACTGCATACATAAATAAAACACACAAAGACAT
The DNA here is from genome assembly GCF_000817695.3 of Arachis duranensis. Lineage (NCBI taxonomy): Eukaryota > Viridiplantae > Streptophyta > Magnoliopsida > Fabales > Fabaceae > Arachis > Arachis duranensis. The sequence continues at coordinate 5,675,063 of NC_029775.3, read as the reverse complement.
AAAAAAGCTTACAAAAAAAGTTACATATAAAGGTCCATAAAAAGTTACATAAAAAGTTACATAAAAAGTCTTAATCACGATGGATTCCTGGCAGAGCTTGATTCTGCGCGCTGCGGACATCGACTCTGGCTATGTCCCTCCCGTCCACATATAGTACACCGGCGAGGACGACGCATGTCCCGCGAATCCATCTCATTCAAGTAGTGGGTTGACTTGGGTCTTCCTTTCGTCGCGCGCCTCAATGTCCAATTCGCGATCACCTTCGCTCCTTCATACGGAGCCCACGTAGACGGGTCACCCATCGGGACAAACTCGCCTCTGTAGACCTTACAGATTTCGAACATTTTGTACACGTCATTCACATATATTTGCCAATCAAGACGCTGGTTGGCGCAACATGCAAGGACGTGAAGACATGGGAGTCGCTCGACCTAGAAATGGCCACAATCGCAGTGTCGTTGCACGAGATTAATGGTGTGAATGGAACCATCTTGCATTTCGCGAACCTCAAACATCTCGTTGCGCCTGCCGAACCTATTGACCACAATGCTGCCTGCACGTCGAAAACTTTCTTCGACTCTTTTGGTGGCAAATTCTGAATATGTGAATCCATTGCGAACACGCTCATGAGCCTCGGCGCTCTTCCTAACAATGGCAGTCACAGGAAGGTTGCGTGCACCCTTCAGGACAGAATTTATGCACTCTACCAAGTTTGTCGTCATATGTCCCCAACGATGACCCCCGTCGAATGCCAACACCCATCTCTGAAAACCGATCTCATCACACCATTGCGCATACGCCTCACCCCGCTCTCTCAGCCTTTGGTAGTTTTTGTTGTACTCTTGCTCCGTCCTAGAATATCCTGTTGGAGAAATCATTTAATCATAAGCAGCTTGCACGAAATTAATAGGAACAGAACCATAACAACGAAATCAAATACCTGTGTTAACCACGAGTTTATGCAAATACGGAGCCTTGAACCTCCTTAAGAAGTTGGAATCGATGTGCCTGATGCAGTACATGTGCCACGCTCTTGGCGGTGACCATGCACCGTTGCTGCGAGCTATTGCTGCGTCGATGGAGTTATGGCGGTCAGAAATAATGCCGACGCCATCGATGGTACAACATATCTCCGCAGGTTGCTTAGGAAAAACTCCCACGCGTCTGCCGTCTCACCCTCGACTATTGCAAACGCAATAGGCACAATGTTCTGGTTCCCATCCTGTGCAACAGCAACTAGAAGCGCATCTTTATATTTTCCGTACAGGTGTGTGCCATCAACCTGCACCAGTGGCTTGCAGTGTCGGAATGCTACTATACACGGATAGAAGCTCCAAAAAACGCGATGAAGAACTCTTACACCTTGAACCTCCTCACTCTCACGGTAAACAGGGAGCGTCTTTATTTGAACACGAGACCTTGGCATCTTTGCAGTCATTGCTTTCAACCAAACTGGCAGAGTTTGGTAAGAAACCTCCCAACCACCAAAAACTTTTGCGACAGATTTCTGCTTTGCCAACCAAGCCTTGCGGTAACTGATAGTGTAGTTGAACTTTGACTGAACTTCTGCAATAATAGACTTCACCTTTATGGACGGATCTGCTTCGACCAACGGCCTAATGGCATCTGTAATTGTGTCTGAGTCCAACTTGGCATGATCTTGCGAGATCGTTCCCATGGTGCACGTGTGTTTGCCATTGTATCTCCTGATCTCCCAACAAGCTTTCTTTCGAATCAAGCTAGCTCGGATAAGCCAATCGCACCCGGCACCATAACCCTTGCATTTCGCATAGAATGTCTGCGGCTCAGACTCATACACAGTGTAATCAACTCCTCTAGAGATAGTGTAGCTTTTGATTGCAGATATCACCGACTCTCTAGAGCCAAATTCCATTCCGACACTGAATTCACCATCTTCGGCCGCAGCGTTGCCTTCACCAACGATAAGCGCACCACCATCAGTCAGACAAGGCAAATAAAATGGACACTAGTGGTAACGTGAATTAATAACCATAATATAACATACCCATATTCGCATACTCAGGAAATTCTGGTGCATGCATGGCTTCGAGATCAAGAGTCCGCATAAAAGACGGAACACCAAACGGCTGCTGGCTTATAACATCATGCGCTTCATTTGGCACCGTCGGATTGCCTGCCAGATCTCCGTCATTGTTTTCGTCATCGACTTCATAGTTGGCTTCGAACTCCTCTTCACTGTCGTCGTTATCTTCTTCCCAGCCTATATCCCCGAACTCGTTAATGTTGACCTCCTCGTCAAACTCGTCCACCCCCGTATGCTGTTCAAACTCAACGTACAGCTCTATTAGCGGCACCTGAAATCGGGTTTGTTGATAAATACAGAACATGTGCTGCATGCTTGCATCGTCAGTGATGGCCATTATTTGAAACTGTATCAGCCCACCAAATACTTGTACAAGACTCCTGTACAAAATATGGCTCACCCTTTTCGAAATATGACTTGGTATGTTGACACAAAGACCATTTTGCAACTCTACAAAACTCGTGGTATATGGAATAGCAAATGAAAACGGACATTCACAAACAAAAGTCACTCCTTCGTATGTGTTCGGTATAACCTCACCGTTATAATACACTCGTATATTTGCAATACCTTCCATAATCTCACTTTTTTTACCCTTCTAATACCCAAAAAATCTCACAATTATGGGATGCATGAATGAATGAAAGGTGAAAAGGAGCACAACTGAGGGATTTAGTAGTCAGGTACGAGTTAGAGATAGCTGAGTTAGCAATTTATATGCAAGGCTCTTCATTAAAATATTATTTTACATATAAAACGCAACCTGCGTTTTACGGACTTCAAAAAAAAAATTTTCGCCCAAATAAAACGCAACATGCGATTTACTCTACCCAAAAAAATTCTGAGCCCATCACTCTGACAAACGCATCATGCGTTTTAAGTTAAAAAAAATTTTTTAATGCCAATTTGACAAACGCAACATGCGTTTGTTGTGCTTCCATGCAAAAAAACGCAACTTGCGTTTTTTCCTTAGCTTCAGAAACAAAAAAAAAAACTAATTGTAAAAAATTAAAAACGCAACTTGCGTTTGTGGTCTGGCCCATAGTAGTGGAAAAATTGGTGAAACACCCATTTCAATGCACATCACCAAACCCTTTTCCATATCAAAATTAATCAGCCCACATTTTGGTTTGTCAAATTAGTAATATAAAATATAAATTATAAGTTATATATAGAATGAGAAGGGTAGAGAGAAATACTGAAATAGAGAAGGAGAGAGAGGTAGATAAGAGGATGTAGAAAGAAAATTTATTAATTTTTGAGAAAAAGAGTTTCTCTTAATTTCAATGAGAGAGTGTCATGTGACACATTTTGGTTGTTAAATTAGTAATATTATATAATTATGTTTCAATTTCAATTTTAGGTGCAATTAGAGAATGTCATGATGCACGAGCATCTTTCTTATCTTTTCTTAGTGAATTTGCATGTGAAATTATTAAATTAAATCAAGATTTAGGTGTTTTAAGTCACCATGAATGCTACTTTGAGTTGTTTTGCAATTTGATTTATTACAGTTGGCATTCGAACGAGGTTGACAGAGTTCGTATAAAAGAAAAAGAAGAAAGTGGATGATGCGGTCAACCCTGACATCCTTGCACTCCAACAAGCATAACTTGAGTTACAGAGATCTAATTGACGTGGTTTCAGCGGCATTGGAAAGCCAACCTTTAGAGCTTTCCAACAAAATATAATAATTTATAGTTTTTTTTTTGGAATCATGGCACCAAACACTACCAAGGTGGCATCAAATTTCATCCAACCCAAATTTGGCGCCAGGACTCATAATACATCACATCTGATGCGTCTCAAGTTTGGCGCCAGAAACTCATAAAGTTCTTATTGGATTCGGTCATAGTGGCCTCAAGTTTGGCGCCAGACTCTTGGCCTAGGAGAACCTCCACATGATCTTTTTATGATTTCGTTGATTTTATTTGGTTTTGAGAATTTATATTTAAATGAAGAAAAGATATTTTAGGTTTTAGAAAATATATTTTACATTAATTAGGATTAGACATAAAAGGAGAAGAGATATTGGTCTAGGGTTTCTTCTTCTTCTCTTTCGCACTTTTTAGAATTACGCACATTTTTTTCTGCTAGGATTTACTTTTTTCAGGAACAACTAAACCTCCCCTGTTAAGGTTAGGAGCTCTGTTTATTCTATGAATTAATACTATTATTTTCTACTTCTAATTAATGCATTAATTTACATTCAAAAATTAGTTTCGTTCTTCATCCCATGGATTAGAGTATATTGAAAAATAACTCTTCTAACTTGAATTCTTATTGATTCTTAGAAAAGCTACGTCACTTGAATTATAAGCTTGAAACTAAATATTCTCATGAACCTCTGATTATCTGAATTTAATGTGATGCGTGACATTTAATCATATTATCTTTGGGTCTTTAGGATTTTGTGTGGCTTGAAACTAGGATTTGAACTTAAACCCTCTAATAAGATTAAGTGACCAAGGAATTGGCGGTTAATTGAGTTATAAGACGATTAAATTACCAAGAAATTGGAGTCTAATCACTTAAAATTACTGTGAATAGAATCTTTGCAAAATCAAGGTAATTAATGAGAATTTTTAATCTGAAAGTCTAAACATCTCTAAAACCTTAACTGTTTTCTCGCATTTATTTTACACCAATTCTACTTTTTACTTTATTACTTTCTGAAGTACTGTTTAATGCTTTTGGACCTCAAAACACCCTTTTTTGCTTGCCTGACTAAGTGATTCATTCGACTATTGTTGCTCAATCCATCAATTCTCGTGAGATCGACCCTCACTCACTTGAGGTATTACTTGGTATGACTCGATGCACTTGCCGGTTCAATTCTGGGCATTCTAATTCTGCACCATGTCATGTTGTACATTTTAATCGTCAAATTGTAATTAATTATTGATAATGATATATAAGAGAGATAAAGTGAGTGAAAAAATGAGAGAGTAGATAGAGATAAAGAGATAGAGAAAAGGAAATAACTCTTTAATTTTAAAGAAAAAGATTTGATTTTCATATATACATTAATAGCTGACTGCTAAATAATCAAGGGATAAATGTATGAAAACAATAAAAAATATTCAACATATATACTATTTAAACTTTTACGTGTGTAAAAATTTGAATATTCTTTAACCATAAGATCGATTAATCATCAGTTTTATTATTATTTATTAGGCTATTATACAAAGTTTTCGACCATCAAAAAGACTTTGAGAAAAAATCAAATAAAAAATATAAAATGAGAAGATATTATATCTAATTTAAAATTTTAAAATATTAAATTAATAAATTTTTTATCTTATAAATTTTTATTTTTTTATTCTTTTAATATAAAACTAATTTTATACACTCTTTATACTTATAACATTAATAATTTTAAAAAAATATTTATTTTTTAATATTTTTGACAAATTAAAAATTAATCAATTATAATATTAAATTTTATTTAAAAATTTATCTTTAATCAATAAATTATACCGAATGCAGAGGACAAGATTCAATTTCCAAGACCAATCCAACTTGGTTAAAGGAAAACATTCATGCATTGAGTTGAATTGAGATATTCTAATGATAATTAATAATTCAATTTTATGCGGCAGTGCGTATATAGGAACAAAAAAGTCTCATGAATTCTTAAATCGACCAGCAATACCAATGTTTGGTTTCATGTAGTTACAGATCAGCATGAAGAAACGTCATCGTTCGACAAATATTTGGTGGGTTAATTTGATCCTATGCATAGATAGAGTAGGATAAGGTTGTCTTCTCTTACGTGATTACTCAGCATATATATCCTTGTCTCATGAATTTGATTCGCTTCTACTTGTTTTCATTTTGTGTATAATAAATTGGCTATAATAATGCTATGTATCAATCAACCAAGGTCACGATCCCTCAAGTCAAGTGGCTCAAAATAACGTGTAAATGTTAGAGTATGTTATCTACACTAATTTTGTGTGTATATATTTTTTATATATTATTTATATTAAAAGTAGAAAATATTAATAATAGGATATATTAAAAGTAGAAAATATTTATAAAATTTGTGCAAATAATATTTTTAATAAAATAAAAGAAAAAAATCGCATGCATGCTCTGTGAACAAAACATGGATTGTGGATTGAGTGGCCATGAATTATATCCAAAATACTCTTAGTCACTCACTACTCACTATTTAGTATGTACCACGGTGATACTTATCTATGACAATTAGATTTATTACTTTCCGAGTATATAATGAATTTCGTATTGGATATTTTGGTGTATTAGACTAGATAAACTCTATAAATCCTGCTCTTTTATTTTTTTTAATAATTAAATCCTACTTCGAGATGTCTAAATAAAGAACGATGGTATTTGACTATTTGTAAATCTAGTTTTCTAAATTAGTTCCTATTTATTAAGAGATCTACTAGCCTATATTAATTTGAATACCTAATTAACATAAAAAATGGAACTAAAAGAAAAAGATCCACGGATCTACAATTTTACTTTATATTGACTCAACACTTTTAAATATTTTTAAATAATTGCCAATATTTTTAAATATTATTAAATAATCACTAATAAAAAATAATAAATTGTACTGATTTTGTAGAATTATCCAAATTAAAATTTATAATGTAAATCGAAGAAATTTTATTAAGATTTGTTTTCCCATCAAGGATATCCATCATAAATAAAATGATTAATTTATTTGCTGCAGTAGATGTGATAAAATATTTTCATATCTAAGGTGGAATTTTCTTTCATTATTAAATTTTCAAAACTTTTTTTTTTGTTGGAGAGGTGGGCTATGCCATTTTTTTGGGTCTGAAATTTGTACACAATGACGATAGGTAGTGCGGTTTATTGGGCCTTAGAAAATGAAGCTACTTTTATTTGGTCAACACGGAAAACAAATGCGTGAAGAGCAAGACCAAAAAAATTGAAAAGCATGCACAGTTTGGTAAAACAAATAAGTTATTCGCGATTATAAATATGGAGAGATTATGTTATTTGAGTTATAACTCATTGACATTATTGGCAATAAATTGTTATGTACACAAAATAGAATTCAAATCTTTTAACACTTATTTAAACAGATAAATAAATTAATCAATCTATCAATCAAAATTAGTTAACCTAAAATAAATTTATTACGTAGAGGGTCCAATTCAATTGGGCTTGCCTTCACAGGCCCTAGAAAAAAGATGTATTGGGATTTCGCTCAATAAAAGCTTGCACAATTTTTTTAACCCAAACATGATCAGCCAAAGAACACTTTACATATTAACACATGTTTTTCTGTTCGGTTTGTTGAACCGCCTTATCTATCTCATGGAGAACTCTTCTCTCATATGGAGTGTTTCCTGAAATAAAGGTTCTGTGCTTACCCACTTATTATCCACATCTTTGCACAAACTCCTATTTCTAGCTTCTTTCTCTTATTCTCACAATACTACATATGGCCTACAACAAGGAGCAATCTGTTGATGGAAAAGTTATTTCTACCAGCCCAGAAGAGGATGACAGTTTTGTTCCTGAAAATTTGAATATGGTGGGAAAGATTCTTTCGGACAAAAAACTTAGCTTCAACAGTTGCAAGGCAGCTCTTCTGGGAATTTGGGGTCATCCGGATGGAGTAGCCATCTCCGATGTCGGCAGGAATAAAATGCTCATCAGCTTCAAGGATGTGCGGAAAGGGATCCAAATACATAACGGAGAGCCCTGGAGTATTCGAGGGAGTCTTCTTAACCTGCATATATGGAATGGACGACAGTCAGTCTATGAAGTGGATCATAGGTATATGGAATTATGGGTACAAATACACGGACTTCCACTTAATTATATAACAAGAAAAATAGCAGAAATTATTGGTAACAAAATAGGAACTGTGATGGAAATAGAAAACCCCAGATTGCATGATACACTACAGAGAACGTTCTTGAGGGTAAGGGTAACAATGAATATCACTAAGCCTTTGCCAACTGATTTCTGGTTAGCAACACAAAATCGTCAAACTATTTGGGTTGACTTCTAGTATGAGAGGATCTAGGACAGTTACTGTTTGAATTGTGGAATTCTAGGTCATGCTAAGAAGGAATGTAGGAATCCAATGGCAATGCCTAGCTGGGATCATATGAAACCAAGGTATGGACTGGGTTTGGGGTGAATCGAGCCAGGGTCATCTCAGCCAGGGGAACAGAGCAGGGTTCCAAGGAACTGAACAGGGAATGGACTGATGCTAACTAGGATTGTGAGGGGGTGCGAGTAAGAATGGAGTGTATGAAGGACCACATGACAGAAGAGAGTGCTACGGGCAGGGGACTAGAAGCAGGATTTCAAAGAAATCTCAAAGCAAATACTGAGCAACAGACGAGGTTAGTGACAATTTTACAACCGCTAAAGCTGATGTCAGGAAAGGTAAAGGTAAGCTCCAAGAGATAGGTGAGGTTAATCATGCACTTAGGCCCAATGCCACACTCTCTATGGAGCAGGAGGTTTCTGGACCTTGTAATCTTCAGAGTTTTAAAGAAGGGCGTCAAGAGCATCTTGGAGTCGGCGAGAGCACGAAGTGCCAACCTTTTGGTATCAAGACAGGGCTAGATGAGGTGCATTTTGGTGAGCCTAAGCAGATGGAGGATTGTTGTGAGCACCAACAAGTGGAGGAAGTTGCTTGGGGGAACCCCAAAAAATTAACAATCAGGGAAGAATTGGAGAAGTTTTTTGGCAAGAAAGAGGCCCAGACTAACCAACATGGCAATATGGCAATCAATAAGCACTCAGAGATGGAGACACAAATCATAAAGCATGGCACTGGTCAGTTGTGGAGCTACAGGGAAAAACAAAAAATAAAGAGAGTCATTACTGCAGCTGGTAGAACCATGATTCAACGCATGGAGAATGGGAGGAATATTACGTCGAACTAGCTGAGGAGAAGCAAGACATGGATGAGGAGCTTGCTGCTGTGTCGGAGCAGGGGAATGACAATCAACGTGTGTTGGAGCTGGCTCTTGATATGGGGTTGGACCTAAACTCTAAAAGGAAAAGGGATATATGCAGCCTACCAGTCTATGTTGACATGGCGGAGGACGACGAACAGCTAAGAATGAAGAAACCAGGTAAGAAGCTTAAAGATGATGCTGGAATAGTTATGGCTGAGGAGGCGGGTCTTATCATACCCCACCAGCAGCCATGATTGTTGTTAGATGGAACTGTCGGGGGATGGCGGCCCCTTCGATAGTATCTAAACTAAGAAATATTTGTAAATCCCTCAGGCCGTCTGTTTTGTTCCTTATGGAGACTAAAGCTAGCAATCTTACTTGTGTTAGGATTAGGAGAAATTAGGCTTTGGCAATATGTTTTGTGTGAAATTCTGGGGTTGTCCGGAGGGCTGTGTCTTTTTTGGAAAAGTAATGTACATATTAATGTTTATGCTTGGTGTCAAAACTTTATTAAAACTCAGATCAGCACTGCTAATGGTAGAGATTGGGAATGGATTTTTGTTTATAGCCATCCCGATCACAAGAGAAGAAAGGAGTTATGGCAAGAGTTAACTTATGCTAATAATAATCTGGATGTACCCATGGTTTTCATTGGCGACTTCAATGATGTAATTGCACAACATGAGAAAGTTGGTTTGCATCCAAAACCGACTAGTCAGGTCGAAGCATTCAGATGTTTTGTAGATAAGAATGCTCTCATGGACTTGGAGTTACAAGGGTCAAAATACACATGGTTTAGTAACCCAAGGAATGGTTTTGTTACTAAAGAAAGGATAGATAGAGTACTTGCTAATTGGGAATGGAGAAAAGCTTTCCAACATGCCACTCTTTCAGCCTTACCAGCTATTAGTTCTGATCATACGCCTTTAGTTCTCAATGTTAAACCGAGGGGACTAAGTAGCATATGCTTTAAATTTGAGGCTTTTTTGGCAGACCATGTTGATTGTGGTAATGTCATAAGCAGAGGATGGAACAATGTTTGTAATAATACGGTTGAGCATTGGATAACCTTAACTCGAAGGATGAATAATTGTAAGCAGGATTTGGCCAAATGGAGTAAGGTTAACTTTAAGAGGGCTAATGTTGAAATACAAAAACTTTTGCATAGCCTTAAACAAGCAGAGGAAATCGAGTACTCGGATAGGCAACAACAGGAAATTAATGCTATGAAAGTGGAGATTACTAGACTGTGGAAACAAGAGGAAAAGTTTTGGGGTCAAAGATCTAGAGTGAAATGGCTGAAATTTGGTGACAAGAATACTGCTTTTTTCCATGCATCTACCATTCAATGTAGGGACAGGAATAGGATTGAGAAACTGAAGGATAATAGTGGAGAATGGGTGTGTGGGGAGAACGATATAGTTAACCTGGCAGTACTTCATTTTCAGAATCTGTTTAAAGCTTCAGATAACCTTGTTATGTCTGAATGCATTGGCAAAATCCCTATTAGAGTGACTGACGATATGAATCGAGAGCTTATGAAAGAGGTCTCTGATAAGGAAATTAAGGAAGCTACTTTCAGCCTTGGAAGTTTTAAGGCACCATGTCCAAATGGATTAAATGGTTTATTTTTTCAAAAGCATTGGGCAATTATCGAGAAAGAGGTTTGTGAAGCTGTTAAGAGTTTCTTTCAGGAAGGGATCCTACCAAGCAGCATCAGAGATACTATTATAGTTTTGGTCCCTAAGGTCAATTACCCAGAAACTCTGAATCAGCTTCGACCGATTAGCTATTGTAACTTTATATATAAGATCGTTTCCAAGGTGTTGGTTATTAGGCTTAGAAGAATAATAGATACGATTATCTCACCTATCCAGAGTGCTTTTGTGGGAGGACGCCTCATTCAAGATAACATGGTGATAGTGCAGGAAATGTTTTACGCTTTAAGTAAAAGAGGGCAGCAGGCTTCTAGGAACTTAGCTGTTAAGATTGATATGAACAAAGCTTACGACAGGGTTGAATGGTCATTTCTAGAAGCTACTCTGAGAGCCTTTGGGTTTAATCCGCACTGGGTTAAAATGATTATGAGTTGTGTCTCACAGGTCACCTATAGAATCAAGATCAATGGTATTTTGTCAAAAAAGTTTTGTGCCACAGAGGGGACTAAGGCAGGGAGATCCCCTATCGCCATACCTGTTTATCATAACAGCTGGAGTTTTTACTATCCTTATGGATAAGGCTAAAGAAGAGGGTAGAATCTCTGGTGTTAGAATTGCCCCTACCGCCCCAGCCATTTCTCATCTCCTCTTTGCGGATGACTGCATTATTTTCTCGAAGGATAGTGTGGAGGAGATTTATCAGCTCATAACTACTATAAATATGTTTGCGGAAGCCTCGGGGCAGCGAATAAATGTTGACAAGTCTGGGATTACGTTCGACAATCAGATTCCAATCAGAAAGAGAGTAGAAATAGAAGATATCTTAGGGTTACCTGCTTGGGATAAACCAGGTAAGTATCTTTGTCTTCCAGCTCAGTGGGGCAGATCTAAGAATGAAGCTTTGAGGTGGATTGAGGAGCGAGTGTCTGATAAGCTTCGAGGGTGGAAAGAAAGACTCATTAGTCAGTCTGGGAGAGAGGTTCTCATTAAGTCGGTTATTCAAGCGATACTTGCCTATGCTATGAATGTTGTCCTCTTTCCTAAAGGTTTTTGTCATCGTCTTAGTTAGAAAGTGGCTAAATTTTGGTGGGCTTCTACTGGTAAGGATAGGGGTATTTATTGGAAGAGTTGGGATAAAATTTGTGCTAGCAAAAGGGAGGGAGAATTTGGTTTTAAGGATTTTTATAGTCAAAATATTGCACACTTAGCAAAACAGGCATGGAGAATGTTTGAATGCCCTAATGCGGTGTGGGTTTAGGTGCTTAAGGCTGTATATTTTCCGAATGAGGATTTTAAAGTAACCAAGGCAGGCAGGGGAGCATCTTGGATCTGGAAAAGTATTGTGCAGGGTAAGGATTTCCTTTTGAGAAATGGGAGATGGTTGATTGGAAATGGAGAGAAAGTGAGAATCTAGGAAGATAACTGGATTTTGAACATGCAGAAGAGTCCTCAGGTTATGAATAATGCCGTCACTTTTGTAAAGGAGCTAATTACTGAAGGATAGCGGTGGAATAGTAACGAGTTAAGGAAACATTTTGATAGAGGTATTATAGAAAAGATCATTAGAACCCGGGTAAGTGTTATTGGTAGAGAAGATAAGTTTAGTTGGCCTTTTAAAACAGATGGAAAGTACACCATCAAGACGGGATATCATGTTGCCAGGAGAGAGCAGAGTATTGGTAATAGCAATAGCCCATCAACCAGTGATGACTTCAAGGACTTATGGAGGGATATTTAGAATTTAAAAGTGCCTCAAAAGATCAGAACCTTTTTATGGCGGATCTCACATAACATATTACCGGTTTTTCAAAATCTTTATAATAAAAAACTTTCTAACAGTCCTATATGTGCTATTTATTTGCAGGAACCTGAGTCCACTGAGCATGCACTGCTGCTTTGTCCCTAGACAAGGGCTGCGTGGTTTGGAGCTCAAATTCAGTGTTGTCCTACAGCTCATACAGTTTCATCTTTTGGAAAATGGATTATGGATCTTTTCAAAAATATGAAGGCATGTACAGGAACTGATTATGAGTTGTGTATTAGCAGGGTTGGTTTTTTGGCATGGGAGGTGTGGAAAGCAAGAAATCATGCAGTACATCAGAGGTCTAAACCTAATCCTTTATTAGTAATCTATAAGGCTAAGCAAATGGAAACAAAATTTGCAGAAATGATAGAAGAACCAGCAAAAGGTTTTGTTAATGATAGAAGGACAGTTAGAAGGGTTACCTGGAGACCGTCACTACCAGGGTGGGTTAAGTGCAATGTTGATGCAGCATTTTTTGCAACCCTTTATGGAGGAGCAACAGCAGCAGTATTTAGAAACCACGCTGGAAATCTTCTCACAGCCTCAAACTCTAAAATAGCGGCCACCTCGTCTTTAGCTGCGGAAGCCTTAGCATTTAGAAAAGCACTAATAATGGCAAAAAACTTTCAATTGGAAAGAATTATTTTTGAATCTGACAGTTTGATTCTCATCCAAACTCTAAAATCAAAGGCATCAATTGCAGAAATTCAAATTATTTAGGATGACATTTTGGATTTAGCACGACACATCTCAAATTGTGGGTTTACCTAGGTTCCTAGAGACGGGAATGCCTTAGCACATGAAGTAGCCAAGCTTTCAGCCGACGGTTCTCTTCAACAGGATTGGCTCAGGTGCAAGCCACAAACCATCACGAACATTTTGAAAAGAGAGAACGACATGTCACTGCAAATGGCAAACAGATCATGAGCATGTAATTTGTTTTGGATTGGTGGTGAATCAATTGAATCAGGAAAGAATTATTTTGTATGTAGGTTGAAAGTTTGAGGGTAATTCGGTTATGCATTTTGGGACTTCCATCCTGGGGAGACGGGGATACAGCATGTCTGTTGGTTCCTTACCTTCCTTGTTTGGATCTGGGTGTTCTGGCGCTGTTCCAAAGAGGGAGAGAAGACTTGAAAGATCGGTAGCATCAAGGGAAGAAGGCTGAGTTTCATTGAGTCCCAATCCATCTTCGATTTTGTCTGATCTGTGGCAGTGGGTCCGCATGCATCCCAAGATAATGTGGCCACGAAGATTGGTGTTCCTGATGTGGGTCAGATGCGGTTGTAGCTTCGGCAACCTATCGAGATCACAACTTGAGCTGCTGAGTGCTGGAGGGTGTTCACGGAGACGTCCTTGCTGTGGCTTTGGAAGGAAAAGCTCTGTTGTAGGCTTCATATTTAAGCACATCTTTCATCCAGGGGAGCATTGACGATTAGATTTTTGACGGTTTAGAATTTCACTAATGAAATCTCGTTGTAAAGTATAGTCTCTAAACCAACAATAATCCTTTCATACAAAAATTTGTTTGTCACAAGTACAAACCCCTAAAATCTATAAACCGAAGTATTTAAACCTCGGATCGTTCTCCCTAGGAATTGTAATGAAGTGCCTTGTTATTGGTTGTGAATTATATTTGGGTTTTTAAGCTTTTGGACAAGAAATATAAATGGCAAAGAAAATAAACTAACAACTAACAAAGCTCTTGGCAAGATATGAGAATTAGAAGTCCTATCCTAGTTATCCTCCTCAATTGTGATGACAAATTGTCCATTGCTCTCACTTAGTTAACCTCTAACCATGGAGGAAAGTCAAGTGGATGAATCAATTTGATTCCTCAAATCCTAATCAACTCCTAAAGGAAAGACTAGCTTTAGAGGCATTCAAATCAATTAGCAATCTCTCCAATTATCAATCAACAAGGGAATTAGATAACTCAAGAGTTACTAATTACTCTACCTAGGCCAAGAGGAACAAAATCTACACTAAAACTAAAAGAGACATTTCAACAAACACATAGAGTGCAATAGAAGTAGACATTATTAAATGCAAGAATTAAAGGAATCTATAACTACAAAAACAAGAGATCAACAATGGAAGAGCAAAGAAGACACATTTATTATGAATTACCTCTTATTGAATTGGAAGAATGTAGAAAGAACAATACTAGATCTACAACAAAATATAAGAACAACATAAAGGGAATTATAACAAAAGAATAGAAGAAGATGAATGTAGCAACAAGGAATTGAAAGGTAGAAGTAGAAGAAAGCAAAGATTAAAACCTAGATCTAAGAACTAATCCTAATCCTAATCCTACTTCTAGAGAGAAGTGAGAGCTTCTCTCTCTAGAAACTACTTCTAAAACTAAACTATGACTAATGGTTACTAACATGTGTTTCCCTCTTCACTCCTTGGGTTAAGTAGCATAAAAAATGAGTTGGATTAGGCCCACAAGGCTTCTAAAATCGCTGGCCACGTTTTGCTTCAAGTGGACTAGGTGGCAGCAACGGCGCGTGCGCGTACTATGCGCGTGCGCGCCACTATACTTGTAGCAACTATGGCAAATCTTATATCGTTTCGAAGCCCCGGATGTTAGCTTTCTAACCCAACTGGAACCGAATCATTTGGACCTCTGTATCTCAAGTTATGGTCGTTTAAGTGCGAAGAGGTCGGCTTGACAGCTTTCCGGTTCTTTCATTTCTTCATGAGTTCTCCAACTTTT
>NC_029775.3:5657684-5659330 GCF_000817695.3 Arachis duranensis | reverse complement strand
CTATACAATTAAGTTCTAACCTAACTACCCATTTTTCACTTTTTCACATACTCATGTATCCCTTTTCATTTCACAACACTCATGCGTTGATTGAGTTTTATTGGACCTTGCTTTAGGGCATTTTGTCCCCTTTTTATTGCTTTTTCTTTTTCTTTTGTTTTTCTCAATTTTTTTTCTTTTTTCCATATTATTTTTTTCTTTTCTTTTTCTTTGTTTTTTTTCTCATTTTTTTTTCTTCTATGTACAAGAACCTCAATGCATAAGGTTTTACATTTGATCAATACATAAGTATGTACCCAATTCCCAATATTTTCAATAATAATACAAAATACACCCTTTTATTCACCCAATGTCCCAAGATTCCCACACTTGAATGATACTCACACACACTAGCCTAAGCTAATCAAAGATCCAAATAAGGACTTTTATTGTTTTTCGCTTTAAGGCTTGTAATGTGCTAAAATAAGAACAAGTGGGTTAAGCGTAGGCTCAAATTGGCTAACAATGGAAGATCAAAGGTAAGGCTATTTGGGTAAGTGAGCTCAATGAAATGATGGCCTCAATCATATAAATGCATGAATACATAAAATAATGGAAATAAAGAATCAAACAAAGCAAAGATTACAATCATAGAAAGAGAATAATGCACACAAGAATGAAAAATAAGTGGTTATAAGATGTAACCACACCATTAGACTCAAGTCTCACTTGCTTGTGTTCTTAGCTCAAAAACATGATCCACAATATATATAATTCAAGCAAGTTCTATGAAAAGTTTTCACTCAAATCAATTGAGGTGCCTATAGATAAAAATCTTGAAAAATTTCATTATTTTGACTCAGCTTATTGTGTATATATATGCAAAAATAAAAAAATGCAAGTAAAAATCCTAAAATCCTAGAATGAAATGCAAAAGTGTTGGGATTAGAAACTTGTCACCCAAGATCGCCGAACGGTCGGACGACCTCCCCACACTTAAAAGTTTGTACCGTCCTCGGTGCAATCAAAGAACTAATCCATACAGCATTAACAACTTTAAAGACTCAGGATATATCATTCTGTTGGCTAAGCGATGTTGCACGGCATAGAGGTTTCGATATTCTTTCAGGGCTTTTGCAATTTTTAGTTGCACAACCGTTCGTGCTTCTTCTAGTTTTTGGGATAATGTCTTCTCAATAGCAAGCCTACTAAACAGGGATACAATGGTATAAGCCAAACGATACTATGCACAATTTTCATTTAGTCATGTGACTGCAAGTTGCTAGGAGAAAGCTACTACAAGGAGGGAGCTCCACTCTCGACTAACTTAGGTGCAGGGTTAATTTCTTCTTAGGCTGGGCTTGCTGTTGTTTGGGTCTGGGCCTTTTTTGGCCTGGATCCCTGACAAAAAAAAAACATGATCAGCCAAGTTTTGACGATACAATTTGGCTGAACTTGAGAGCGTGTTACTAGCCGGTGAGCTGGACATTGACGCTGACGAGGACAAGCATGCCGTTGGGGCGGAGGAGGGCTGGCAGTCAACGGTGGTGATGGAGTGAATGCACTGGTTGAAAGGGAGAGAGGTGAGCTTGGCAGCGATGTTCTTGGCGCCTTGGATCTTCTGGCCTTCGAAGGTGAGCATGGAGCTGTCCTGCTGGTAGAGGTTC
>NC_029775.3:5656957-5657597 GCF_000817695.3 Arachis duranensis | reverse complement strand
TAAAAATAAATATATTATATACAATATATTTTTTAATTTTTATTTTTCATCTAACTTTTTTTTTTGGTTAAATATCCAGAGATTGAAGCACTGGAAGGAAAAAGAGGGTAAACCAAGTAGCTAGCACCTAGCAGAGATAAAGCCTAGGTATGGGGTGTGGGGTTGATGCAATTAGTAATAAAAAACAAAAAAGATGAGTTGAAAAAGAAACAGTAAATGGAAAGTACCAAGAATCTGCGCAATGAATTCCACAACTTCACTCCCAAAGTGAAATGAGAAAAACACACTCAATCAATCCATGCCATTCACACTTTCACACACTCTTTTTCACACACAAAGTTGTAGAATATAGAATTATAGACAACTTTATAATATATAAAAATCTAAAAACACATACGAGAAATGTTGTTTGTTGTATTTATTTTGTGAGAATTTCCTTTGGTATAATTTTTTTTCACAAAGTTATCTATACATTTTGTGTGTTTAATTGTTATAATTTAATTGCAAGTTTTATATACGGCAAAATATTTTCAAAATGTAAATTAATAAACCATGTAATTATTTAATAATTCCTCGATGAATTTTTTAGTCACTTTTACGATAAAGATTTTAATATAAATATTTAATTATATAATATTAT
>NC_029775.3:5636613-5656851 GCF_000817695.3 Arachis duranensis | reverse complement strand
TCACATTAAATTTAAAATATATTATAATAGTAAATACAGTATGAATTGATTTACATAGAATATTTTATTTGAAATTATCTAGTAGTAAATATAGTATGAATTGATTTACATTCTAATGTATTTGACTATTTGCCTTGTAGAGAAAAGAACAAAATATTTTTCCATCAGAAATTTGCAATATGTGATGTGTTTATTAAAATAAAATAATTTGAAACTAATGGGTAGATATGTATCCTTTGTTGAATGAATCGCACTCGCTTTATATGTAAAGAAACCAAATTAATGCTTGCAAATTGTAGAAAAATTCCTTTTTATCTTCCGTTTTTCTTTTCTACATCTTTACAAAAAGTACTTTGAATATTTAATCTCTTTTTATTCTATGCGGCCACTATTCCCAAAACTGGAATTATAAAAACAAGAAAAATAACTTTAGTAAAACAGAAACAGAAAGAAAAAAAAAGACAAAAAAAAATAAAAGGTGGGTAAAAGTAGGGGTGTTCGCGGTGCGATTTGGTTCGGTTTTAAAGGAAAAAGTCTTTCGATCTGAACGTTTAATTTATGTGCGGTGTGGTTTTGATTGAATAAATTTTTTTTGGAAATCCGATCCGATTACAAGCGGTTTGGATCGGATTGGATTTGCGGTTTTTTAAATTAAAAAAATTAAATACATATAACAAGTCTCAACATCAAATTTTAAATAACCAACAATGACATAACAAGTCTTAACAATATCTTAAAAAACCAACGATAACATAACAATAAAAATAAAATTATAGGTTAATTAAAATAAATGAATAAATAATATTTTAAACATAAAATATTTATTAAATAATAATAATACATGAATAATAGAAAAATGTATAACAAATTTAACATGTTATAAATATAATTGTAAATATAATAATAAAATAATAATTTTATAACACATTGTGCGGTTTGGATTGGATTGGATCGGTTATGAAAAATAGATCCGAAATCCGATCCAATCCAGCGGTTTGTAAAAAATAGAATCCAATTAAATCCGAATTAGTGCGATTTTAATCGATTTTCGGTTTAGATGGGATTGAATGAGCGGTTTAATTTAGATCGATTTGAATTTGAACATCCTAGATAAAAGTATGGCAGCAGTCTTCTCCATCGTTTCTTCAATTCATAGACCATCATAATTTACCACTTTTTTCTCTTTTCCGTCTAAAATTTTGTATCTCTTAGACTATTACAAACATGAAAATTTTGTATCTATTAGACTATTACAAATATGAAAAAAAAAAGAAGAAATATATTGATAGAAAGAAAAAGGAGAAGAAAATAATGAAGAAGAAGTAAAAAAAATTAAAAGAAGAAGAATTAGGTTTTTTTTTTTAAAAAAAAAAAACACTAGAGTAACATAATAACAAAAACGAGAAGCAACAACATAAATAAAATGAAGAAAAAAGAACATGATTTCATACTCATGTTTCCATAAATAATTTTTATTTTGTTAACAAATTATTAGACTAATTTAATTAGATATGATCACTAAAAAAATCTATTCATATGACAGAAATATTAAAAAATAAATTATTATTTGTATCATAAATTTTGTAACATTGATAAAAGTACTTATCGAAAATAAAAATTAATGTTATACTCATAAAAGATGAATTTCGTGTTACAAAATAATCAAATCCTAATATATATTTTTTTAATAAAATTCTAAAATTATCCCTTTTTTATTTTTTTTTTCAAATTTACACAACTCTCACTGCTGCCACCAACACCTTTCTGATTACCACTACCTCTTCCCTCCTCTTCCTTGTTTTTACTTACTGTCACTGTCACTAAAGCACTTGCAGGAATTGGAAGCTCAACACGTTCTACTACGTGGAGTTTGCCGAAGTCAGCGTCGGCGGATACATGATCTTCGTTCCACCAGCAATGTTTGCGCTAGATTAGTCTAACATAGAGGGATCATTGTGCACTACGGAATTGCCGTGACTCGGCTTCAAACTCAGGCCTATAACTCAATTCGCGACGCTTTCAGAAGCATGACTCGGAACCTGTCACGAACGGGTATACGTTCTTTGACACATTTCCACCACCACCACCACCACCATGATCACTAGGAATGGTAGGCTGGCCTCACACTTTCGACAATCGAAGGTCGAGTTCTTCAAGGATGTAAACGCGAATCGGATACGGCCAAAATTTTGATCCGATCCGCACTAAAATTATCGGATCAGATTGGATCCAATATTTGCAGTTTTTAAGGTTGGATCCGATCCGATCCGCACATTTGCGGGTCGGATCGGATATCGGATATATCCGCAAAACACAAAAATATTTTTAAAAACTTATTTTTATTAAAAAATATCAATAAAATTCATTTTTTCTATTCTTTTAAATATGTTTACTCTTAAAATAATATTAAACATACTTTTATTAGTTAGTCACAAAAAAAAACATACTTTTATTAGTTGAAATAAAAAGAATATTTACTTATTTATTTCTTTATTTTTGTGGATACGCGGATATGCGGATACCAACACAAAATTCGCAATCCGATCCGATTAATGTGCGGATCCGATCCGAAAGTCTTGCGGATCCGATCCGAAAGTCTTGCGGATCGGATCCATATCCGCAATTTTTGGATCGGATTCGGATAAATACAGCAGATATGCAGATAAGATCCGATCCATGAACACTCTAAGAATAGAAAAGCAGCTCGCGATGAGTTCCGAGTCCGTGAGTGTAACTTCAAAGATTCGATAACATGCCAATAATTTTAAATTTGAAAACTTTAGGGTAAAATTTCGCAATCTAATGAAAGAAAAAGCGGGTATGTAAGAAAGACTCAGGAAGTAGAGGAATGGCAAGTCGAAAGAACCGATTTGGGCGAGAGAAACATTGAGATCGTCGATGAAGAAGTTTCAAAAAAGGTAGATGGTTGTGAGACTGCGGAAGCGGCGGAGGAGAGAGAGGAAGGGTCCATGATGGCGAGGGAGGCGAGGTGTGGAGGCGGTTGGTTCGAAAAATAAGGGATAAGGTTTTATAATAGAGAAGGTGACTAAAATTTTTGGATACTAATTTTTAACATTCAAGAGTAGCACGATCCGTATAGCAACAAAATTCATAAATAACGGTAAATTGTCGCCGTGAAAAGAAAGAGGAGAGATAGTGATAATCAAGTGGTGAGAATTGTAGAAATTTGTGAAAGAAAATAAATAAGAGAATAATTTAAAAATTTTATTAAAAAATTAACAAAAATTTAGAGTTTTGTTATTTTTGTTCCATAAAACCTATCTTCTATGAGTATAATATAATTTTTTTTTTTTGGGTATTTTTGTCTAATAATGGCAGTTTATTCAATATTAAATATCACACAAAAGCCATGCGAACTAACGTAAGCAAGATTCATTGGGAACCGTCGGATAGCACGCTCGGCCCCAAGAAAGCGGTTGCAACACGAGTCTTGTGTGTCCTTCCCACACCAGAGCAGCCCCCTCTCCCACACTAATAATTAGTTTTTATTAATTAATAATTAATTTAGTTTTTATTATAATTGTTTTACAGTAATATTTTTTAAAAATTAATTAAAACTACAAAAGGACAAACTTTTAATAAAATTTAAAAAAATAAAATTTTGTTGAGTAATGAAAATATGAAATGTCGGATCTAAGATTCTAGAAACATTTGTAAAATTTAAAAGAATAAAAATTGTTGAGTATTTACTCCATTTTATATTTTTGTTGGTCATGAGTCATGATGTACTGAAAATCTTCGTAAAGAGTTCATTGATGACGATAAACCCAACACAAAAAAATGCCAAGAAATTGTGATCGCTTCTTCTTCTAAAACGCTGTTCCGTCAAAAGACGCTTTTAACCTCTCGCCGGAAGAAGAAGAAGCCAAACGGCTTCTAATCGCTTCCGATTTCGTTGCATGCGTTTCGTATTTTTCAAAGACTGACATCGCTTTGTTTCTCTCTCCGCAACGTGACTTTTCGGCGGCGGCAAACATGCCCATCACTCAAACCACGACTGCAGATAGTGTTTTCCAACTCCAACGCGCCAACCACTCCTCCAAGCGGAAGCTCGATGACTACGGTGATGAATATGGGGCAGATGCCGGCGCGGATTTCGCCGGCGGCGACCCCGAGGTCGCCTATGCAGCGGGATTCCTTGCCGGGATTAAGCGAGAAGAGACGAAAAACGCCTCAAATTCGCGGTACCGTGGCGCGGATGCTAGGGTTTCGTCGTCGACTCCTTCTTCGTCGCGAGCCGCTCAGTATCGGAGCGGGTCGAGGTCCGGGTCGCGGTTACAGTTCTTCGTCCGAATGATGTCGCGAGGGAACACTGTGGTGATGCAAGCATCTCCTCACGATACCGTGAAATCGATCCACGAGAGAATCATGGTATTGACCGGTATACCTGTTTTCGAGCAGGGTTTAACATACAGAGGCAAACAACTCCAGTGGGAGAACACTCTTCAAGAGTGTGGGGTTCAGAACGACGCAAACCTCCACCTGGTTGGTCGCATGAGGAGTACGGAGCACCCTCAGGCGTGGCAGGTTCTTGAAAACATGGTCAGTCTTGTTTTCAGGCTCTGTAGAGGCGAAATTGTTCACGAGGCTACCAAGGTGATCAAGAGCCTCATCACCAGTTACATGAACATGGCGCCCAAGGTTGATGATGCTACAGCATCTTATTTCCACATTTTCATCGCCTCGAATGCCCCTTCCATGCTGGTAACTCTTTATGTTTCTCCTTATGCTGGTAACAAGGAACGTGGTGATTTATTTGTCAGGCATTTCTTGAATTCTTGTCGCAATAACATGGCTAAACCTTATCACGGTCAGTGTGCGAGTGTGGTGTTGGAGTTGTGTAGTTTGCTTATGAGGGTTGGGTGTGATGATCCTCTGTATCTGCATTGCCGGAATACTTTGGGGTCTATGTTAGAGAGTGCTGGTTGTTGCCATGTTTATGCAGGTAAGCATGGTAAAGGTGGAGGGTCTATTTTGTTGCAGGATATCTGCCCCTTTGTTCGTGAGCTTTCGAATAGGTTGTTGAGGGATTTGGAGTTATGCATCCAGCGCCCCAACAGTTCGGGGCCATTGCAGACCGATGTTTCGGACTTTGCAGCTTTCTTGACCCCTTTGAGGAAAGGAATTACCCAATTGCAAGCTATGAGGGGTATGGGGTTGGATGAAAAGTGCCATGAGGGGATCTTGCTTGCAGAAGAAGTGGATTACCTTCACCTTATATTTATTCAAATGTTGGAGAAAATGGAACAATGCCTTCGTTCTATGCAGGAATTCTTGTCTGACAAACTAAGACGGGATCGGGATGTGGGTTTGACGTATTCTGGATGTTCTCAATATCTTTCTATCTTGAAGGAATTGTATCAAATCTCCAAGCTATATGATGGGGCGGAGGAAAAATTTTGGAAGGTTTTGATGAATCAACGAAGTATGCTTTGTATACTTGTCATCCAATATGCAAAGAGAAGTGATGATCACCAGTGGATTCTTGATCACAGATCTGTGACTAATTTTGAGGTGAGGAGGCATCTGGCAATGCTGTTGTTTCCTGATGTCAAAGAAGACTATGAGGAGTTACATGAGATGCTTATTGATAGGTCTCAATTATTGGCCGAATCCTACGAGTATATAGCACAAGCAAAGCCTGCATCTCTGCATGCTGGGCTATTTATGGAATTCAAAAACGAGGAAGCTACTGGACCGGGTGTGCTGAGGGAATGGTTTCTTTTGGTGTGTCAAGCAATATTTAATCCAGAAAATGCTCTTTTTGTAGCATGCCCAAATGATTGCAGGAGATTTTACCCTAATCCTGGTACATCTTAATTCTATATGTCCAACCATTTTTCTTCTGCTGTTTTCCATGCATAGTATAGTGATAGTATAAAAGATTAATAACCCAAATATATTCCGAGGAACTTTTAGTCAGATACTTTAATCCTTAACGAAGTTTAATCACCAAATTAATAATCCGTAACTTTTTATATGTTCGACAAATTAATCAAATTTTGGCAAGAAGTTAGACATTTCAATTCTTATCGTTATTTAGTAAAGAGACAGTTCCTAAAAATTTTTAAATTCTCCTATCAGTCCTTTATAGACAAACAATCGGACGTGAGGACTGATTTTTCTAACATAATTAAAGTTTGGGGATTCATTTGATGATTAAAATTTGTTGAGGGTTAAAATGTCCAACGAAAAATTTCTTAGGAATTGATTTGGGGTATTACTCAAACATACATGATTCATGATAAGACATTATAACAACTTCTACTCTGATTTTTGTTGCCTACCTTATTTTATGGGACAATACTTTGTTCTTGGTGGTGTTTCCCATGCATACCGATATTTGGATAACGGTTACATTCTTTTGTATTCATATTTTTCTTAATAAATCAATCTTCATCTTCAAATATGCGGTTATCTGTATTAAATGGGAAAGGTTCAGAATGGTACTGAGCCAGTCCACCCAATAACTCAGTGTGGACACTGGGCATGCAACTTTGTTGGTTACTCAGATGTAGCAGCTACTTATTATTACTTAGCTTCTCAAGAATCGATGAATCATTGGATTGCCATTTCTTGTGTTTTCTTTTTGCAGATTTATCAACTCTGTATTCTGAACATGTATGATTACCATTAAACTGGAATCAAATGTGTTTTCATTGGAGACTATGGCTCCTTGTTCAATGTTGAGCATTTTTGTAACTTGCTCTATATAATGCATCTGTGAATATTAAAAAAGCACTCATGCATAGCCAAGTTTACTATGTCT
Organism: Arachis duranensis; assembly: GCF_000817695.3. Classification (NCBI taxonomy): domain Eukaryota; kingdom Viridiplantae; phylum Streptophyta; class Magnoliopsida; order Fabales; family Fabaceae; genus Arachis; species Arachis duranensis. Next base: position 5,650,061 of record NC_029775.3, on the reverse strand, counting down.
TCTTGTTTGCAGCATCTAAGGTAGATCCTCTGCATCTAAAGTACTTCAGTTTTGCTGGTCGTGTTATTGCATTAGCTTTAATGCATAAGGTGCAAGTGGGTATTGTTTTTGACCGTTTGTTTTTCAAGCAATTGGCTGGAAAGTCTGTTACTTTAGAAGATATACAGGCGGCAGATCCTTACTTGTACAGTAGCTGCAAGCAAATATTGGAGATGGATGCTGATTTCATTGATTCAGATGCTTTAGGACTGACGTTTGTGAGAGAGGTGGATGAATTAGGACACAGGAAAGTGGTTGAACTTTGCTCTGGTGGGAAAAACCTTGTAGTGAATAGTAAGAACAGGGAGAAGTATGTTTCTCTTCTCATTCAAAATTATTTTGAGACATCAATTTCTGAGCAGGTATCACATTTTGCCAAGGGTTTTGGTGATATCCTTTCTAACTCAAGGCAACAGCCGTTCTTCTTTAAAAGTTTAGAGCTTGAAGACCTTGATTGGATGCTCCATGGGAGCGAAAGTACTATTTCTGTCGAAGATTGGAAGGCGCATACTGAGTATAATGGCTATAAAGAGACTGACTGTCAAATATCATGGTTTTGGGAGGTATTAATGATACTGGTTTTCTGGAACTAACATGTCTTTACATCCTTTCTGCTCCACTCTCTCCTCTCCCTTTTTGTTAACTTTTTCTTTTGCGAATGTAATTTTACTTCCCCATTTTGAAGAACTTAACAGTTGAGTTGTTTCCGAATGAATTTATGATACAACTTCTATTTTGTTAGCTAACTCTCTTCCTTTAGTCCTGATATCTTCAATTTTTTAGGTGCTACCTAACTCCCTCCTTGAATCTCTCAGATTAACATATGCATTCTTCCGAAATTTCTAATGTTCAGCGCATGCTGAGAACACCTCTTTCTACACACTACTCTTTTACATAATAGCCACTTACTGGTACCAGTTCTAGAGTACATATCACACTCACACAGATGTCTCCCTTCAGTTCATTTGCCCCCAAATACTATGATTTTAAAATATTTAACTTTAATCATAATTGGTGATGCTTTGTTTAAAGAAAAAAGAAAAAAAAGTACTTCTATAGTTTGGCCACTGTACTTTTTGTGAAGCCATATGCTAATGAATTGCATTTTTTTCATATTCTTTCCAGTTTGAGCTATACTGTATGATTATTTAATATTATAAATTTTTCTATTTGGATCATGAATTGCAGAAATACAATAAATCTAACATTATATTCCGTCCAAAAAAATTTGGCAGATTGTTGGTAGAATGCCAGCAGAACAACGGAAGATACTTCTGTTCTTTTGGACATCCGTGAAATATCTGCCAGTTGAAGGTTTCCGCGGTTTAGCTTCCCGTCTATACATTTACAGGTCTATGGAAACTGAAGACCGCCTTCCTTCATCGCACACATGCTTTTACAGGCTGTGTTTCCCGCCATATTCATCCAAGGCTGTCATGCAAGATCGCCTTAGAATCATCACTCAAGAACACATCGGTTGCAGTTTCGGTACCTGGTGAGAATACATTTGCAATTTGGGGGCTACAAGTGGTTTTCGTTTTGACTGCACAGAGAAGTATCACTGCTCTGCTTTGTACAGTTATAGCATCATTGTTCCTTCTATCCTTGAATTGGATAATGTGAGAAGGTTCTGTAGTTCTGTTTCCCGAATCAATTCAGGGTTGGAATGTCATTGCTGCTCTGTCAAATGTTTATATCGGGGTCTAGTGTCAAAAATAAAACAGGATTAAAAAAGAAAATTTCATTATATTGGTGGTGATGTGGTCATTGTTCTGGTAAATAGGTGTTGGTCTTGGTTCATCTTCCCCGGTGACATGTAAGTTTGGACAAAATCATGTTCAAGGGGCAACTCTTCCTCCTTTTAATCTATTAGGAGTTTGAGAATTTCTAACATTCTCACTATTTAACCTATTTATGGGTTTATGCATTCTCGTCTACTCCAGCCAAGGCAACCCACAGGAGAGAAACTGCACTTGTTTCAGTGACAGAAAATCATTAGATGTCAAGGGCTTAAATATGGGATTACATTAGATTTTAGATATTCCTATCTGGTTGGTATGAATACTTCTAGATGAGTTTAGGGAAAAAGAAGAAAGAATGGAAATTCAGTTATTTTCTTCATACTTTTATGTAGCAGTTTATAATACTTGGGAGTTGGGAGTTTTTCGGCTTCTTTCTTCTAATTTATTTATTGGTAATTGTGCGAAATAGTTACATTCGGTTTTTCGCCAACTTTTCAAGAATGTTATGTTAAGTAAACATGAGGTAAAACTTCTATGGATGGATGATTTTGACGTGCCTATGAAAATTTTTTACCCGTTATGATCACTTAACTAAACATGCTCTTAAAGGTAGATCTATTTCTGCTTTAAAAACTGTGATCAAAATAGTAGTGCTTAGTTAAATATTCAAATCCATTATGCATGTTTAACCAAATTGAATCTTTTATTTAATATCCTCTTGCTGCACTTAATCTGTGGAAGTTCAGCGTCTTTGATTTAGAAAAGTCCTTTCTTTCACCTAGTGACACACACGAAATTATGATATAGATAGGTGTTTTCTACCGTGACTATAAAAAGTGTCAGTAGGGCTGTATTTGGAAGGGACACTGAGATTAGAAGACAAACATGTGTCTCCACTTTTTTAAAGTATTAAATGGATTAAAATTGTGTTTTAGGACGAAAATTTTAGTACTAATTTTTTAAAACAAATGCTAAAAACTAATTTTAGCATCAAAATGAGACACTATCACACTAACTGCTACGCTAAAAACATAATTTTATAATTTTTTTTTTAAATTGGAAAAAAAATTCGGTCATTTGTATATTTTTTTGGCCCATTATTGCTCCAAGACCCTTCTTGACCGTTTTCTATTTAGCCGTATTGGGCTTTCTATTTAACCTGACACGATTTGCTCTCTTTTTTGTTGCAGGAACCTTAAATTGGTCACTGCCTCCCTTCACCTTCGTAGATCAGAGGATTACAACATGCTGCTACACCACAGCCTGTAGGAAAATTTCTCATCTCTACTGGAAGTAGAGATTCACCGTCAAAAAGCGATAACATTCTAAGAAGTTAGTTTTTTATTTATCTATATTATTTGTCATGGAAAGTACGTTTTATGTTCTTGTGATAAAAGATAAAAAATTTATTGTCATTAGTTTATTGGTTAAACTTGTTATAGTTCAAAATAAAACTAGATGTCAAATTCATAGTTGATGGTCCATTTATAGGCATTATAACTATCATAGAAAAGAAAACTACTTGGCAATGAAAGATCTTAAAAAAAGAAAGCAAGAGAATGATATAATATAAAATAAGAATATTTTATTGAAGCCTAGAGAAATACATGGAACACACCATAACAAACTCGTAACCCTAGAGGAGGAGGCATCATAAAACAAACCATACAATTTTCTCTCATATCCACCAACTTGGCATGCAAGTGGTGTGCTTACATGTTGCTAAATATCGGAAGACTTGAGCACCATAGAAAATATAACATAAAAAAGAAAAAAAGAAAAGAACTTTCCAACCTCAAGATGCAAAGAAGAAAAGGTAGACCCGATTCCAACAACCAACTCTGGTGTAATTAAGCTTCAGCCTTCTCAATAGCAACTTCCGGTTCTGCTTCCACTGCTGCCTCATCTGCTTTCTTCTCTTCCACCGGAGCTGCTTCTTCTTTTTCTTCTTCTGTCGTTACTGCCGTTTCAGTTTCTTTTGGCTCCTCTGCTGCTTTCTCTTCACTGGCTTCTTCAGCTTTTTCCTCTGCTGTCTCTGCCTCATCACTCTTCTTCGCTTCCTCTGTTACTACTTCTTCCTTGCTCTCAACCTCTTCAACTGAAACTGCCGGAGCCTCCGCTTCTTTTGGTTCCTCGCTGGTTTCTTCCTTCGGTGCTTCTGTTGCTGGAGCCTCCGGGGCCGCGGCCTCGGTGGCTGGTTGTTCAGCTGGTGCTGCCTCCTGAACCTCAACCTCAGTTGGTTTGCTTTCTTGCACTGGTGCTTGTTGTGCTACCTGCGCACAACATCCATCCATTCATGTCATGCTTTGAATTATCATTGTTACCTAGATTATTTTTTATTAATAGTAGATGTAGGTTCAACCTTACTTATAGAATTATTCTTACTTTTTACATCCCTACTTGTTCGATTATCTTGTTACCTTGGATACATGCAACTTGATTAAAAATAATAAATTAAATTCGTGACCAGGAAAGAAATCGAGATCACATGGATCCAGTGGAAAATCGTTCCTGATCAAGAAGCCTATGAATGCAACACGTTGATCTGATTTAAGCTGCTTAATCATGACCATCCACTTAGTTTTTATATTGGTTTATGTGTGTGTATATGAGAAAATATGTAACAAGAACAATAAAGTAAAGTTAGAAAAAATTAAACAATCAACGGGAAATAAAAATAAAATAGAAAACAAAAGTAGTAAAGTGTCTTGATTACTGTTAACGCGTGATCAATATTCCGTATTATTTTGTTGATCCCATATTCGCACATCAGAAAAATAAAACTGATTGGTCGATCGTCAGAACTAATTAATTAACAAACTAACATTGACAATATAATTAAAGATATATAGAACAATAGAAATATTTGGTTAGTTAATTAATTTTCCATGATGTTCCTGTACAAAAGTAGAGAAAATAAAGTAGGGTATCTAGTACAAGAAAGAGATCAGAAACTGTGTGTATGTTTTTTAATTTACCTCAACACTGGCCATTTGGAAAGAATTGAAGAAACAAAGCTTAAAAGAAAGGAATGAATAAGAGAGAGAAAGGAGTGAGTGTTGAGTTGTGAGGAGGTGGTGAAGGTGAGAGAGGTTTATATAGAGATTAGAGATAGAGGCCAATACGTGTTTATTCAAAGAGTGTGTGTGTGAGTGAGGTGTCATCACTTATTGGAAGAATCTTTTTCATGTAGACGGCTCATGACACTGACACAAATTAAAAGACGCCAATTATGTGTGTCTAGCTAGTTGTAAATGTTTCTTCTTTTTTTTTTTTTTTTCATTTTGTTTCATTTTTTCCTTTTCGTGTATTTCTTTCCCCTTCAAGATATCACAATATGTACACACGTATACTCATTCAAATTTCTTTTACCATTTTGACAATAAATACATGACCATTTTTTCTAATATACGAAGGAAACAAGATTGTTCTTGTCCGTGAATTTAATACGTGTATTTTTTACTGCTATTTTTTTTTGTTTTTTACTGTATCTCTTCGTCTGCATACTAAATACTAATTCGTCGCAGTTTTTTTTTCACTATTATTTATTATTATAAGATACCAAATTAACTATTAATAGTGCTGGATTATATTCTTCTAGAGTTTCAACATCATGACGAACCTCGATCGGTTTATATTCTTTGCCAACATATATTCATTTTGGATTAGTAAAAATTTAATCATGTTCACAAATAAGATGATTTCAAAAGGTGACGTTTAGGAATCTTGATTATGTTTTATTGTGGAGCGAATCATCATAGAAACCACTTAAGTAACTGTGTGTTTATTTACTCTTAAATTGTATACTTTGTTGATTTTCTTTCATGTATTGAACTACATTGAACTCTGCCAATAATATTGATGTTGAGTTTCTTTTTACCAGAAAAAATTACCAACCTGTTATGTAATCGGTGATGATAGATGCACCAAGTAATTCAATGGTGCAAATCTAATAAAAAAATATTGCATAAAATGACACTATAAATCTATATTATCACTAGATTAGATTTTGTGATTCATGATTAATTAGATGAAGCATGCTTATTAAGATTCATCAATTAAACCGTATCTTCTTTTTTTTTTTTAATATGGATCGGAAATTTCAAATAATTGAAAGCTTGTGCGCTGTAGGAAAAAAGCTACTTTGGATCTCGATCCAACACCTTATAGAAGATATATTTCTCAAAACTATGAATGTTGTTGTTTACTCATATCGCATAAGGTGACAAGCGAAAATGTACGAGACCCAATTTTGTAAGATCGGGCATGTCTTTTTATTTTGTGGAGAGGGCCACGTAGGTGATTGATTACTATCATGCATTCATGTTCAAAAGGACTTGCCTCTCAAAATATGTGCTCTATTCTATTCTTTTCTTTTCTTTTCTTTTCTTTTCTTTATAGCTCGACCCACTCCTCCTCATACCCCTAAAGTTCGACAGCTAGACACCCCATAAAATGATCAATCATAAATAGTGAACAAATTAAATGTACATTTCAATTTCACCATATTAGAAGCTACCTCTTCTCCTAATAAAATAACTCCCAATAGATTATAGATCACATGTATATTATTATTATTACACATATACAAATTAAGGCATTGGTTAATGGGTAGGTGAAAACTCAGGTGCAGTCGATTTCACGTGAAGTGAATAATTGAGAGTCGTTAGAAAAAATTTAGTCAAATTAGTTAAATTATTTAACGATCCTTAATTATGAACTTCACGTAAAGTCGACTGTAGCTGAATTTTCACCTAATGGGTATTGTACTACCTTCTTCAAGTATTTTTCTAAAGCCTATGGTAGGAATTAACTGTCAAATTGACATTAACGTTAGAGGAGTTAAGAGGAATAGCCAATGGAAAGGGTACAAAGGAAAGGACTTAGGACGGTGCATGATTGGGACCCGCCCAATCCCATCATGAATGGTCATCATGACGGTCCAAAATACATATGAACAATGTGGAGCCCACATCAGAAGAAAATAGGAAAAAAAGAAAGAAAGAAGGAAGGTTTAATTGCGTGGACAGCTTATGATACCATGAACATGGGCCATTTTCATTGCCAAACAGCGCTTAGACCTTTCGAAAAAGATGAAAAATCCACGTGGACCCCCATACCCCCTGCTTTCTACATCGTACACCCTTCATGGGGCCCACTTCAGGCCCTTGATGTGCCATGTCAGATCGTATCATGCTCTCCAAATAACTCTTTTCATAATTTATTTTAGAATACTATTTTTTTCATAACTCTTTAGTTACATTTATATATTTTAATAATGTTTTCTGTAATATGTATATATAAAATGTTCATTTTTATTTAATTATATATTATTATGTCAAAATAAATTAACTTTTTATATATATAATTTTATATTAATAAAAATAATTATTTTTTAGGATAAAGTACTAAATTGGTCTCCTACGTTTCGGATGAATTCTATTTTAGTTTCGAACGTTTTAAGTGTTCTATTTACATTCAAAATAGTTTTGATTAACATCAATCAAGTCCTGCCATTAAGTGTGAGTGAAATTGTTAATGTCGTGTTCGACGTGGCAAACTATAGGGGTAGAGGTTAATAGACGTACAATGATTTCCGCGTTGAGACGGAACACATACTTATTCTAAAACCGACTCTTCTTCTTCTTCTTGTGAAAATCAAATGGATTGAAAAAATTTGATAAAGGAATACCTGACACGATCTTTTTCCGGAGACCAAAGGTTTCAAACTAACTGCTTCGGTGGAATTTGAATGTTACTGAAGAAGAAGAAGAGTCAATCTTAGAGTAAGTATGCGTTCCGTCTCAACGCGGGAACCATTGCACGTCTATTAACCCCTGCTACTTCTTCAGTTTGTCACGTCGAACACGACATTAACAATTTCACTCACACTTAACGGCATGATTTGATTGATGCTAATCAAACTATTTTGGACGTAAATAGGACACTTTAAATGTTAGGAACTAAAATAGAAACCGTAAAAGACCAATTTAATATTTTACCCTTATTTTTTATATTGACCGAGTAAATAATTATTAAAAAGCTTATATAATTAGATAATTTTATAAGAACAATACGACACATCTAAGTCTTTTATGAATCAAGTCCAACTAAATTAAATAATAAGACTTAGAGTAATACTACCTACAATTAATTTTTGTTGATATTAGATTAACTTAAATGGACTTGCTTAACAAAAATATTTGGATATGTAGTATTCATTTTATAAAATATTTATACTATTAGTGTATTAAAATTAAACTTAAAAATTTAAATAAATATATAAATATTTTATATATTAATTAACAATATATTAAAATTAAATTTCTTTTATTTTACTCATAATTTTTAATTATGTAAATTATTATGAATTGGAATAATCTGTCAAAATTAAAATGATAAATTTTGTTTCTTACCATTGATCTTTTTATACATACATAAATAAATATTAATCTATTTACCTTCTAGGAAAAAGATAAATTTATCCAATAAAAAAATTTAATAATTAAATTTTCATTTTAAATTATTTTATCTTAAATTTTCTAATTATAAATTGCACACATAAGGATATGCAATATGAAAACACAAATCATATTTTAATTATAGATAATGCTAAGAGATTAATACACTTTTAATGTAAAAAAAATTTAATCAGTATTGATTCAAGGCAAAATCAAAGAAAAATGTTAACCTCCTAAAATTTCTCTTAATTGTATATATCAAAGTTCAGATCAGTTTTACGGTTTCATAACAGAATGAATACTATTATATATTCACTTATTTGCTCTTAGAATATGTAATTTAAGTTCATAAAACAAGAGATGCATTATTGCGCGACATATCACCATACACACAATTAGTATTTCTCTCTTGTTTCTATTTCTTTTTTATATACGTCTTATTATTATTACTCCCCAGCGGTAAGACACTATTATGTTTGTTAGAAAATTATTGAACATTATCGTGGATCTCCATGATAGCCCTCATCATCTATAGTACCAAGATAATGTATATTCCAATCATCAACGTAAGCTAAAATGTCTCCTTCTATATAATTGCGTGTCCCAAACTCCTATGATGTTATATTTGTATTTGAAGCTCTTAATTTTAAAAAAGAAATTAACGAACATAAGTATCCTAATTAAGTGCAAATTTTCATAATCATAGATAGGATATTTTTGTAAAACTTATGTCACGACTATTTTTTTGTTGATGGATAGTGAAATTCATCATGTCATTTATATTGATAATAGAATTATTCTTTGTTGAAAAACCAAAATAATACTTCTATAAGTAACATGTAAATTGGGTAATCTAACCAATTTTATCAAGACTAGGGCAAAACTAGCTACTTCAATTGTTTCAAATGAATCAAAATATAGCTTCTTTCTGCCACACGGATTCTTCTACATCTTTTAATTGAATAATTTAAAAAAATATATATAATTTGTATATATGTTTAGTTTACAATTAGATAATAAAAATGTGCACAAAAAAAATTAACCATTGAATTATAGTGATTTATATTGAATCACCAAAACACATACGTGTAACAGTTTCCAAAAAATTATAATTATATAATTTTAAATCTCATTTGTTTTATTTAGGTAACTTGCACTAATAATAGTATATATATATATATATATTGTTTAATTAATTCATTTTTAATATTTGTTCGGTTGTTTGTTGAATCAGTTGAGAGTGGTCGTTGGGAGTGTGGGTCAGGATCTAAATACGGGAATTGGAATGAGAAATTGAGCCCTAAGTTCTCGGTTGATCGGCGGATGGGACCACCTGTAAAGATACTTCAATGTCAAAATAAGTGTCCGTATGATAAAACGTCTAAATTAGGGTTATGGTAACGTACCTCTGGAGAGGGGTAGGTCCCTCTCCTTTATTCCTCTTCGTTGGGTGGACCCTCCCGTTTGAGCCTAGTCGTCTAGAAGCTTATACCAGTTGTTCAGACTTCTGCTGACAATATCGTGTCATATGATGGACACGTTGTTGCTCGGACGGGTCGCGGATCTGTCTGGTGGACCTACGACTCTTGTTGAGCTAGGCCAGAATAGTGTCCCCAATACGTCAAGTTGTAGAACTTACAATTGGTGCATTAGCTTAGACCGTGTTCTCGTGTGATATAGACTTCATCTAATCGCGACTTCGCCAGCAGGACTCACACTTCTAGTGCTTTCCTCGTACGTGTGAGTTGTCCCCAACCGTTGCTCTGAGACGTCGCTTCGGTTTTTGTACCCGAAGCATTAGATGTCTTTTAAGAGTAATTTGAAAGCGCATGAAAAAGTCAATTTTGCCGTTGACCTTTCGAGCTTCTCCTCCTTCCGTTACAATTACTTTCCCCACTTCATTCTATCATTTCTTTTCCTCATTCTCTTTCTTTCACACAACTGCCATCACCACTCTTGTATTTCCTCACCCTCTCTACTACAACTGCTAGTGTTGGTATTGTTTGGGGATTTTGCTCTGCCACCGTGGGAAACTTGCCATTTTCTGCTTCCATCATTTTTCTTCATCACAAATATTGGTAAGTGACTATTTTTGTGCTTATTTTGCTCCTTGTTTGCCATTGTTGTTATATCTCTTTTTACTACTATTGCTTTTTGCTCTGGTATGTGTTAAGTAGTTTTTAAGAGGTACCATAGGTGTCATTATCATGGTTTAAGCTATGGTGGTTTTAGGCTACAATGTTTTAGTGTAGAATGAATTAGCTTTGGCTTAGGACCTGCCCCCAACTTCATGTTTTAACTTAAGCGGTGCCCTACTGTAGGTATGGCATAGTGACTTTCTATGAATCGTTAAGTATGGTGCACTACCGATGTCATGAGCACATTTTTCAGGATAACTGCGGAGGAGCTACAAGAGCTCCGCGGTTCAGGAGCACTGTGTGGAAGTGGTCTCGAGGAGGCAAATTATGAACTCCTAGTACTGGGCCCAGGAAATGCATTTGCCAGCTCAATTTCGACACTTTTCGCATCCCTGACCGGATGTGGGTGTACAAATCTATGTTCGCCACCTTGGGTGTTCGAATTCCCTTCCCCCCTTCATTATGGCCCTCTTAAATAGACGAGAAGTCGTCCCTTCGCAACTCCACCGAAACAGTTGGGCCGCCATCTGTTACTTTGATATGATTTGTGAATACTTGGAACTCCCGACCATTGTAGAGGTTTTCTCATCTTCTTCCTCCTCAAAAACCCTTCTCAAGAGGGTAGACACAAAACAGGATACCTCTCCTTTTGAGCCATGCAGAACCAGAGGATCTTCAGCCTCTTCGAAGACTCCTTCCACAGCTTTAAGGAAACCTTTTTCAATATGAAACCGGCTTGAGGTCGTCACCCCTTCTGGCTAACACTTGAAGGAGAAAGGCACATTCTTACCTATTAGAGCTTTGGCGCTAACTCTAATCACATAAGGGCTCCCTCTCTTTTGGCTTTCTGAGAATTGGTGATCCTCTTAAAATATTCAAAAGCCTTATCGCAAGATGGTCCCCATTCAAAGGCCATTCCCCTTTTTCATCAAGTTGAAAAAAGGCAATGCTTTAGCAGCTGATGCGTCGAGGAAACGGGATAGGGCTGCCAACCTGCTCGCTAATCTTTGCACATCTTTCACACTCTTGGGGCTTACCATACGAAGCACAGCTTCATTTGTCCGGGTTAGCTTCTATCCCCCCTTTGGGTGATCATGAATCACAAGAACTTCCCTGCTTCCGTGGCGAAAGCATATTTCAAGGGATTCTGCCTTAAGGGATTCGGCTACCAGACTATCTGGCTCATCCATTTCGACTAGCATGTCATTGACGTAGACTTCTATCGACCTACCTATGTGGTCCTTGAAGACCTTATTCATCAACCTTTAGTAGGTTGTCCTTGTATTTTTCAGGCCAAACGACATGACTTTGTAACAATATGTTTCTCCTGCCATTATAAACGATGACTTTTTCTCATCAGGTCGGTGCATCGGGATTTAATTGTATCTCAAGTAAGCATCATGAAACTCAAAAACTTATCTCTGCTACTGCATCCACCAAGGCATCTATATTGGGGAGCAAAAATGAGTCCTTTGGACAGACCTTGTTAAGGTCCGAGTAGTCCACGCACATTCTCCATTTTCATTTGTCTTCTTCATAGGAACTACGATCGAGACTCTGATAAAACCGACTTCTAATAAACTATTTGTTTGTTTGGCTATTTTGTTTGCCCTTTCCGATGACATCTTTCTCTTCCTCTACGTGACAGGCTGCACCTTTGGTCTTACGGCCAACCGGTGGGACATGAAATTTAAGTCTATCCCAGGCATGTCGATTGGAGTCCAGGCAAAAAGATCTCCGTTAGCTCGGATGACTTCTATTAGAGGTCCTTTCAATTCGTAAGGTAGGTTGCGATTCACAAATGTGAATTTGTCTTCCATTTCCCCTACCCAAAACTTTCCCAGTTTGCCTTGGGGCTTTGGCCTTGGGTGCTCGTCAATCATAGCGTCGAGATCTGCCAACAATACATCGGCTGCTTCCTTGGATCTCTTTTGTAAGGAAAGCTGGCATTATCACAAGCGACAGCCATCCCCAGATCTCCCCGAATCGTCCCTACCGACCCGTCATCTGGCACAAACTTCATTGTTAATAGCTTCATGCAAATGACTGCTAGTAGGTCGTTAATTGTTCTCCTCCCAAGAATGATGTTGTATGTCATGGAGTCTCTTAGGATTACGAATTCAACCATTATAGATTTCCTACTTACCCCGGAACCAACACAAATCGACAGAACAATAGAGCCGTCCAACTTGATATATTTGTCGCCTAACCATACGACTCCGTGGCGGTGGTCCTTGATGTCACTTTCCTTCATCTTTGGGCGTCGAACATATTTCAAAACATGTGTTCAAGTCTGCTCCTGTGTGAACTAAAATTCGCTTAACCAAATCTGTCTCGATTGTCGCTAAAACCACCATTAGCAGGTCCTCCAAGAGGTTGTGACACCAGCAGTCCCTGGGGCCAAATGATATTTCGGGTAGTTTTCTAGGAGAAAGTTTCTCCCCGGTTGTCACGGCAAGTACCTTGGCATCTTTCTTTGTTGCTGACTGGTGCACGAAATTGCAATCACACTTTTGCAACTCCGCACAACTAACCAGCAAGTGCACTGGGTCGTCCAAGTAATACCTTGCGTGAGCAAGGGTCGATCCCACGGAGATTGTCGGCTTGAAGCAAGCTATGGTTATCTTGTAAATCTTAGTCAGGATATCAGAAATTATCAGGATTATTTGTGAAAAGCAAAAGAACATGAAATGATTACTCGTTCTGCAGTAATGGGGAATAGGTTGAGGTTTGGAGATGCTCCATCTTCTGAATCTCTGCTTTCCTACTGTCTTCTTCTTCAAACACGCAAGTCTCCTTCCATGGCAAGCTGTATGTAGGGTTTCACCGTTGTCAATGGCTACCTCCCATCCTCTCAGTGAAAATGATTGCATATGCTCACAGCACGCGGAATTCATCTGTCGGTTCTCAATCAGGCCGAAATAGAATCCAGTGATTCTTTTGCGCCTGTCACTAACGCCCCGCCTCTCAGGAGTTTGAAGCACGTCACAGTCATTCAATCATTGAGTCCTACTCAGAATACCACAGACAAGGTTAGACCTTCCGGATTCTCTTGAATGCCGCCATCA
>NC_029775.3:5634490-5636488 GCF_000817695.3 Arachis duranensis | reverse complement strand
TAAAAATCCACTTCTGGGTCCACTTAGTGTGTGCTTGGGCTGAGCATTGAAGCTTTCATGTGTAGAGACTTTTTCTGGAGTTAAACGCCAGCTTTTATGCTAGTTTGGGCGTTTAACTCCAAGTTTTATGCCTGTTCCGGCGTTTAACGCTGGAATTTCTGAGGCTGATTTGCCATGCCGGTTTGGGCCATCAAATCTTGGGCAAAGTATGGACTATCATATATTGCTGGAAAGCCCAGGATGTCTACTTTCCAACACCGTTGAGAGCGCGCCAATTGAGCTTCTGTAGCTCCAGAAAATCCACTTCGAGTGCAGGGAGGTCAGAATCCAACAGCATCTGCAGTCCTTTTTGGTCTCTGAATCAGATTTTTGCTCAGGACCCTAAATTTCAGCCAGAAAATACCTGAAATCACAGAAAAACACACAAACTCATAGTAAAGTCCAGAAAAGTGAATTTTAGCTAAAAACTAATAAAAATATACTAAAAACTAACTAGATTATACTAAAAACATACTAAAAACAATGCCAAAAAGCGTATAAATTATCCGCTCATCACTGACCTTGACTTTGGTGGGACATTCCTACCGACCACCACATTCACCACCACTGTTGGGATTGTGTCCAGATTCTTTGGAGGGTCTTGCTTTGGCTTGACAGTTCGACCCCGATCCTCTTCAAAACACTCCCTTTCTTTTCTTCTTGGTTCCCAGATGAACTGCGAAATTTATTTAGCTTCTTTCTCAGATAACTTGCTCTATCGTGTCTTGTACTCAAAACCCTTGTGATAATCACAATAGAGGATCTTGTTCCCTCTGGTCCGGTCTTTCAGGTTTCTTGGTTTGGGCAGGATGTCTCTGTCCCCAATCCATTGAAAAACTTTCATTATCAGGACGATCAAGGGGTGTAATTCATAAATTTTTCTATCTGGAAAAAGGTTTTAAATGGCTTCCCCAGTGCTATCTCTCTTGGAGCATCCCTCTGCTTTTCTGGGTTGCTGGCATGACGGGAGGAAGGGGTAGTTTGCTGCCGTTTATTGGCGGCTACCATCTGGCTAACCTCCTCGTCATTTATGTACTCTCTTGCTACGTACTTACGCATTGCATCTCTTGCATTGTCCAAACATGTGTGGTAGTTAAGTGTTTTTGAAAGTCCCCGTTCAGTAAGCTGTTAGTGAGTCACAAGTTGACCACAGAGTCCGTAAAGCTATCGATCTCTAAGCATTCATCATTGAAACGATCTAGATACTTTCTCGTGGACTCGCCAACTTGTTGAGGACTTGAGCTTGTGAGTCCTCGGTTGATTGGTGGATGAGGCCACTTGCAAGGACACTCTGATGTCAAAGTAAGTATCCGTTCGATAAGCGGCTAGATTAGTGTTGTGGTGACATATCTGTGGAGAGAGGTAGGTATCTCTTCTTTTTTTTTGGTTTATCCAAACGGTATCCCCCAACCCGACAGGTTAAAGACTAATCCGTCGCACATCTGAACTCCATTTAAGGGTCTGCCGCTGGCCAATGAGTTGCTGCATGCACAAGGTGGGGTTCAAACTCCCGACACTTACTTAAGCGGATGAGTAAGCTGACCACTCGACCAACCCAAGTTGGTTTAGGTCTCTCTTCTTTAATTTATTTCTTTTCGTCTGGTGGGCCCTCTTGTTTAGATCCCGTTGTTTGAAAATTTTTACCAGTTGTCCAGACTTCTGCTAACAAAATTGTATCATGCAATGGATATGTTGTCGTTCGAGTAGATCCGTCGGGTCATGAATTCATCTAGTAGATTTTCTGTTTTTATTGGGCTAGACCAGAACAACATATATTTTGTATTTTGATTTATTAATTATACGAGTGATTAATTTCTTATGTACACATAATATAGTGGTTAGATATATAATTTGGTCGTGTATACAAATTAAAAGAAGAAGATAGATAATAAAAGTTTAACACTAACAAATTATAATTTCTGATTTTTAATAACAAGAATAATAACCAATAATGTTGAT
>NC_029775.3:5617120-5634381 GCF_000817695.3 Arachis duranensis | reverse complement strand
CATGCAAAGGGTGCTACTCTATATATGTACTTTTCTCCCTTCCATAATTCTTGCTGCTGTTCCTTTTCTAGTTTTGTTTGTTTTACTATGGGGTGTATCAGAACATAAGTAAAATAAATCTAATCAAGTTGATGCACTTCAATTTCAAATAATGCATGAATTCGTAATATATTCACCTAAGGGGTACTATGAATACAGTATATATGTAGGACTAGGATCGGATTATAGCTTATCTATCATGAACTCTAAAAGTTAAGTTTAAAACTAAGAAAAATATGTGATAGTGTGTATATTTTGTTAAATAAGGTGGACGATAGATGTTAAATAATTTTAATAAAGATCTTGATAAAGTTATGTGATGTAGTAAATTATTGTATCTAACCACATTTTTTTAATAAAGATCTTCACCAAAAACCAACGGTAACGCTTCATATTGTAAATATGAATAGAATATTTGCAATTAAAATCCTGATGAGTTAAATTAATCCACCAATTTTTAATGGTTTTATCCATTTTTTTATCGGTTTATTACAACAAATATATTTTTTTTGTTCACAATATTTTCTAGTCTTGACAAACCAATTTAAGAATTTATTGTTGGTTAATAGATTATTATATAAACAAAACAAAATTCGAATTCTTGACACTTATTTAAGTAGACAAGTAAATTGACTATTTGATTAATCTAAATTGATTAACAAATTTGTTATTTAACTCAGTTAAACCGATCAATTTGCTAATCAATTCGATCATTAGAATAATAGTAATAATTCTGAGTTAATCAAAAACGAATAATTTTATAAATCTTCATTGAATATAAGAATATGTCTTAATATTAATAAATAAATCAACTTAAAATTGAATTGTTGTGTTGTCATATTTAAGTTAACCTAATAAATCTTTGGGGGATGATAAAGGAATTGCCTGTAAAGCAACAAAGCTTTGGTAAAAAGTTGAGAGAGGGCGGTGAGGAGAGTGGCCACACTAATTGGCCGTGAAATAATATCATCATTAAGAAGCAGAAAGACTTGACCATCCTCCAATAAGGACAAGACACGTCAGCGCTTACTAGGATATCACCTTTGAATGTCTCCTTGTTTGGCTGTCTCATCAACTCTCATGGCGTGATTGATTCCCTCTTTTACCCTAACATGCTTTGCTTAGGTACCGTTTTCTAATCAGCTTTCTGAATCATTCCAAACTTGATGACGTGGACCTAGATTCCTTTCGTGCATGCTTCATGTATTCATCTTCCTATTTATTCTATTCTTTTTCATCAATTAATTATTTTATAAGACTTGGTTGACTTACTGTAAGATGTAATTAATTTTGATCAACATCAAATATATAATAAAAATAAATTTAATTTTAATATATTATTAGTATTATACTCATCAGTTGCGTAAATAATCATTAAAAAATAAATATAATTAAATTATTTATAAAATATTTTACATAATTATAATATCAAAATTAAATTTATTATAAAATACATAAAATTACAATTGTATTGTCAATTCTCCAAATTTTAATTCAAAATATTGATTAAGAAGAAGAACCGTATATCAATTTAACATTAAATAATAAGTCCACAAAATTAATTGAGATAAGAGATAGTAGCATAATAATGATGGTTCCAGCGTGTAAACACGTAATAATGGGGAGTGACATGTGCATGGTGGCTGTGACACGATCACTTTTGTGACTCATCAAACCCGAAATTGCTGCTTCGTTTGGTTTCAGATAGTGATTTGTCAACTATAGTATATTAGAAGTTAGAACTTAGAGTGTTCTATTTGGTTTTCTATAACCACATCTTATCTTATCTTAACATACACACCGATTCGAGCTCAATTCATATATCAGCTCATGAGGTCTCAAAGATGAATTGCTAATCTTCCTATTGATGTCGATTGAAGGGGTAACAATTGTTAAAGTTATATATCTAGCTTTAATAATTTTGCCATCATTATCAGCTGTTGGTTGATTTAATATAATCCTTGAAAAAGAATTTAAAACATCTTTCCTAAAAAAATATCTTTTAGTTTCAAGTACATTAACTATCACAATGGTATTTCAAATTTTATTCTTATAACTAAACGCCAATCACTTTATTTAATTTCTATTATCTTTTATTTTTCTCAATTCTTTTGAGTCGTTTATTTCTACCCTTGTTTAATTTATTGCCATCTCAACATCAATATGGGGTTCATTCTCCACTTCATTATAGTTATTGGTCTTTTTTCCGTTCACGTTCTCTAGCTATCTAATATAAGCTCTCTCTTTTCATTCTCAACACGAATATAATGGAACTTCTGGTTAATGGCGAAAAAGTTGTTTTTCACGTGCTCCATCTCTCTTAAAAATTTGCTCAAATACAATAACAAATGTGACTTATTTTTAATTAGAGAGAATCTCGCTAATAATAATCTATTCAGAAACGGTTAATTGAAATATTTATTTTCGAAAGATTAAGCTGATTCGAAATGTTGGTGAAGTGTCAAAAAGAGAGCAGAAGCCAAAAAAACACACGTGCAAATATTGAGTGGAAATTATTTGACATGGATTCGATTTCAACACTTAGACAAATCGAGTAGTTATTCGAATGAAGAATCGAGCAGTTATATGAATTATAGAGATCGAAAGCGTTATTTGAGTTAAGGATTTGTTGGTAACGCTCTTGGGCAAAAGAGCGAGAGCGGTTACCCAAAATTTCGCACACAAGGCGGCATCATGTCATTAATGGTCGGTTATGGAAATGAGTTATAAATATTAGAAAGTCTTAGAAAATTGGGGTTGAAACTTTGCTTCACACTCATATTCTAGAGACATTCTATCTGAGTCTGCTTCGAGTCAAATTCAATGCAAACCATTTCAATTCCAGTCAGTTTTACTTTTCGAAATTTTTATTTTGCACTTTTTTCAGTTTTTTGCATTTTTCGAACTCAATTCTCTTTTAATGCTCATTTAATTCGAGGACCTTTAATGCACTTATAGAAAAAAATGATACCCGTAAAAGAGGAGTAAGTTTCGCTTCTAGACCATTAGAATCGAACCACCATCAATTTGCTAAAAATCGACGAAACAGAAACAAACTAAAGAAATCAGACAAATATCTCAAATTCTCCGCAGAAAATTATACTCTATAAATATCAAACTCTAACTATGTAAAAAGTACGCTATTCATAATAACTCTGTATTCTCATATTCTATTTTTATTAATTTGAGTGTCGAAATATTTTTGTAGGCGCTTGCCGCCACCGTTGCTCTTGACGTGTAACTCATCTCTTCCAAGTGAAGATAATCTCAAATTTAAATAGGACGAGTTACATCTCTCCTCGATTTATAGCGCAGGAACAGTTTGTACTTTGTATGAGAAATAAACGAACGTCACGATACGAGAAAACTTTGAATGGGGTTGAACCAAGTTTGATTTTCACTCAAAATAATATAACAAACTTTTTCTTACAAAACGAGGACCAAATTAAATAAGACTCTCTATACTAAAATCTAAATATCTTGTAGCAAATTTTATGAGTGACTAATTTATTTAACAATATAAAAAATTTAATATTGATTTGATAATTAAAACTTGTTAAAATTAAAGTATTTGAGCAAATATTTCTTAAAAACCAATTTATAATCAGTTTAGCTAAACTTCTTAAATAAGTTCTTTTGAAAAAAAGCTTAAAATATAAAAATTTTTATTAATAACAATTTTTAAATAAGTTATTTTGTGTTTAAAAAGTTAATATAGAAGTTCTTGTATTAAAGTTGTGTATTAAATACGAATGATAAAATAACTTTTAAAAATAGAAAAAGTCACATTTTTTAATTTATTCAAAAACTCTTAAATAACTTTTTAAAAAATTAAAAGTTTATCTAAAAAATTATACCAAACACTATTAATATAACTTTTTATAAATCAAAAATAAAAAAAGAGTAGTTTTTGATATTTCCAAACGGACCCTTAGAGTATTGATCTCTAGTTAATGATTGAAAATATCTGTGATCAATAATAGAAATAAATCATCTTTTCTAATTTGTACTCAAACTATACAGTGATTTATTTGTGACACTAGAAACGGCCTAGAATTTATCAATTATTGGAGGTGACTTATTTAATCATCATCATCAACCCATTAGTTTCGTGGGCAATTCTTAGGAGAGAAAATAAGAAAAAAGATTATTATTATTAATATTGGAAGAAATAGTTCTTATTCAGTGTTTAAGACTTTTTCAAGTTAAAACTAATAACTATTAATATTAATAAATAAATACTAACAAATTTTTACAATGAAACCATATTTGACACGCACATAACGCGAGTCTTAGACTAGTAATGAGGTGCAATTGAGTTTGAAAGTCAAGAGCGGGGACTAATTGTTCAAGTTGCTTTTGGGAGACATGCTTTATGTATTTGGAGAACGACCACTTATATTGGCAAACACATCGTTTTCAATTTGATCTTTCTTTTTGGAACTTTCCTTTTATTATATTGTGTTGGGCAACGCATTTGGGGCTTCGTTTTGTGTCCCAAATTAGAAACATACTAGGTCCCCTTACACCGTTTACTCGCAAACTTTTATAATGGAAATAAAATTAAACAAAATCGCTTGTTAACAATGCTATTTCTATTAGATTGGACTTATATATATATGGTATCATCAATCTATGATTCAAGAGGTCAATTTAATTTCAGCTAACTAAGGTTGGTTGGATCTTAAATTATTTGTATCATATCATAATGGATAAAAAGGAGGACTGAAAAAAAAATAATCGAAAAAACATAATATATTGAATGTTAGCTGCAATGTTAGTTATTATGTAATGTTGTTTACCAAGACTTGCTCTTTGTTCACCTTAATTCTCAAAAACATTTATAAAATAAGTCATAAATCGCTGAATAATTAATAAAAAAATGAAGTATGGAAAAGTTATAACAGCAAAACTTGAAGATATTATAGATATCTCATTTTTGGAATGCAGAATTAATAAGCTGCCACCACTCTATGAATTGTTCTACTTATAACTTGTCTCAATTTTGCTTCAGCACGCGCTGCAACAATTTTCACACTCATCACCCGTGCTCGATCACTATAATTAACATTGAAATGTTTATTGGTTAAGAAATATAGAATTCTTCTTTTTTTGTTATTTATTTTTTTTTATCAAAATCTTAGGTAGATTAATCGTAATTCTTCTTGATATTTACTTTATTTTAGTGAACAGTAGTACGTAATTTCACTAACGATAATTTTTTTATATTTATGCACGGACAAAGGTGCGTTCAAACCGCAATCTGAGGCATTGTCAAAAGGCAAAAGCATTGATGTTAATGAAATAAAAGAAACTGTAAAGAAAAAGATGAAATATGAACGATGATGACGATGATGGATGATTAGATTGGTGTAAACTTTGCACGAAAAATGTTTCTTTAGCACGAAAAATCTTGGAACAACTTTTGATATATCGTGAATCGAAGTGGGGTTTAAGTCCCTTCAAAAGAAATTTAGACGAAGATTGAACTGTGGAATTGCCCATGGCATCTTAATTGTATGAAAATTGGAAAACTAGCATATATGTTAGGCTGCGTTTGTTTTGTTTATATGTATGAAATACTGAAACATAAAATTATTTGACAGATAAAATATAAATAAAAATATTATATTTAGAGATATTAAATTAATATTTTATATTCATCTTTAAAAAAATATAAAAAATATTAGATTACAACATTTGGAAATTGCATACCAATTTGTCTTGTTTGAGTTTATATAGAAACCGTGGGAGCCAACCACAGATTCCAAATGCACATAAACCGTGGGAGGTAGCAGGGTTTTATGAGTTGGAAATGCACAATGTAAACCGTGAATGTCCCTCATCAACAGCATCCTGACCACTGTGATACTCTCCAGATGGTCCTCTACCACGGGCCCGTCCACCACCATCCCGCTGACCATGTCGTCTGGCCCTACGTCTCGGAACACGATGATCAATATCACCTCCCTGACCACCAACACCCTGCCCCTCATCTAACTGGTCGGCCAGCCATCGCCACTCTCGATCCGTAGTACGTGTGCCGATATGCCTACGCCTGTCCACGCGGCGGTTGTCCGGTCTGTCGACAACCTGCACCATAGGAGGTGCCTGCGATGACCCTCTATGACGAGCCTCCTCAGTCAACACAATAGGCCTGGGATCCTGAAATGCAACCTCTGGGGATAAAAATCGGTGGGCCACACGACACCACCAGTCCAGGTACTCAGCTGATGGCCCAGGATCAGCAACTCGGTCAACGGGTAAAACTGAGGCATGCCGATCCTGCCAATGCTCATGCCACTCCCGATAATATGAGGGAAACCACCTATCTCCACCCCTGCCGTCCTTCGCATGAAGCCAGTCTATGTTAAGAGCCAAACGAGGGAGATGCTGAACCCCGCCGAACTGAGGCATAACCCTATCCACCTGGTGCCACTCAATCGCAGCAAAATAAATGAGACTGGTAACTGCCGTCCATAGCCTGCGGTGCTGGTCTAGTAGTATCTCTGGATGAACAATAGCTGCGACATCCGGAGTGGAATAGGGCTCCCACACGATCTACATCACGTAATGAAACTTTACGTAAAACAAATTCTATAACAGGCAAAACATAACTGAATGAACTACCTCAAACAAGAAAACCTCCAAAAAATCCAAGACTGTAGAAGCTGCAGTGGCCCAGCCAAGTTGACGACGTTTCTGTTTGTTCCACGACAAAGACATCTGTACAACCACGCCAGCGCGGCCGAGCCCCAGCTATATCTACCCAAGTCATCCAACGATGCCACATAAGGCAACCAGCGAAGGTGGACACGGTTGGCGTTCTTGTCCGCAAACAGCTGAGATGACAACAACATCATAATATAGGCCCTCGCGTATATACGCACGATGTCCTCAGTAGCATCTGTTGGCAAAACCCGAAACCGCTCATGGAACCATGTGTAGCACACTGTCATCTGCTTCACTTTATTCTGCGGAGGTAACTCCCCAAAAAGCTCACGGAACCACTCCCATGCCGGTCTTCCATTTTCCATGAAATTCTCAAACTCACTAAGGCACCCACTCACAGGCTCACCATCAATCGGTAAACCCAGCTGATAGGCCACGTCCTCCAACGTGACCGTACACTCCCCAAAGGGCATGTGAAATGTGTGGGTCTCAGGACGCCACCTCTCAATGAATGCACTAAGTAGAGGCTCATCAACCCAGAACCACTGACTGTTCAGCCTAGCCAAGTGATATAAGCCCGCCGTCTCTAGATACGGTATGATACGCTCGTGTAAAGGCATATTCTGTTGTCTTCTCACACCACTAATAACCCTAGCAGGCTGTAAAAAGATAGATAGCGAACTCTCAACAGACAACAATAGCAACAATTTACAGTAATATCAATAAAAAACCCTAAGCATAACAACAATAGAGAAAATAACACTAACAATATTACTAACACGTAAACCTAAAAAATTAATTCTACCAACAATATAAATTACAAATTCAATAAATATAAAATACTCACTATCATGATAACAGGAAAAAATTCTATTATAACTGTTAAAATATTAATTTAACATTTACCATTAATGATAACAACATTAAACAAAAAATAATAATAAAAAGCCGGTTTAACCAACCTCTTGGTCGATAAATCCAGCCACATGCGCAACGCGGTTTAACCGGTACATCCGGTCTTCTTCTTCCATCGGTTCTCCACTAAACCGGTTCAACTTCTCAAACCAGCAACTTAACAAAAAAAATTTTTTTTCCCTCTCTCACCCACCAACCTTCCCCTCACTCACAAATCTCACAAATGATCCGCCCTCACCAGCCACGGCTTTGCTATTTATACTACTCACTCATAAACCGTGGCTGCCTCTAGGGTTTTATGTTCGAAAGCATTTACTCATAAACCGTGGCTGCCTACCACGGTTTATGCTTTACATTCTCTTCACGTAAACCGTGGCTGCCTACCACGGTTTACATACAACATGATTTGATCATAAAACCTTCCTACCTCCCACGGTTTATGTACATTTGGAATCCGTGGTTGCCTCCCACGGTTTCTATATAAATTGATTCAACGCAAAATGGTAACCAAATTCCAAATGTTGTAATTTGGTAAAGCTTTCAACCAATTGTTTTAAATTGGTAAATTGCCCATTTTTATTTTATTGTCAGAATCAAACCCAGTAAAGGTTACGCTGCATTGAGTGGACTTGTTTCACAATCCATGAAAAATAGAAAACTAAGTGCATTTCACTTTTTTTTTTCGGGTGTAGACTACAAAACTTTTTTTCTATTGGGCCAACTCTAATTGTTATTTGACCTACGGATGTATAAATGACCCAGAGCAAAAAATAGTGAAGAAGTCATCAAAATGCATTGATATTGATGAAAAATAATAAAAATTATAAAATAAAAGTCACCTTTTATTATTATTTTAAAACCAAAGTTAAAGTGTCTTCCTGAGGAGAGTGCTTGAAATAATATAAATGTGAAGCAATGATATTATTCATATGAGATACCAAGCTTCCAAGTTTGGGACCAACAGCTTTTTTTTTTTTTCCCTTTTTTTCATGCCATCAAATGTTCTTTAACTTTGCTTTTTGTGATGAATTGAACATAACATTCTTAGATTTTGCCAATCTTGCATGGCTCCATTATTTTCATTCACTGTCCCCATGAAATGCAGAGAAATAATCTCCTTTTCACATACCTATGCTAGGAACTTGTCAAGAAATGTTCTTGTGAATAGAAGAAATTCTGTTTCTCTAGTTTCATACAATTCATTGATACATAGAAACTTGTGTTGTGATGAGAGGCAGAGAGGTAGCATGTCCCTCATTGCATATGATGCTAATAATAAGAACTACTCAGAATCAGAATCACAAGGTAACAACAATGAAGCCATGGATGCAGTTATGAAATTGTATTCAGCCTTCAAGAATAAAGACACACAAGACTTAGCTGATATACTTGCTGATGAATGCCGCTGTGTCTGCAATTTTCTCTCATTCTTCCAAGCCTTCCATGGAAAAAGGGTACAAATTAGGGTGCATTTGGTTTATATTTTCTGTTTTTAAGATTCTGTGAAGAAAAAATAATAAACACAATAAAATTCTGTATTTTGCTTTTATGTTCTGTTTTTCTTTTTTATTTTTCCTTCACAAACTCTTTAGTTAGAGACAAAGTAAAATTAGTGTGATGTTGCATTGCAGCAAGTGATGGAATTCTTCGGTTATCTGATAAAAATACTTGGAAACCACATCCAAATTGTGGTGAAACCAACTCTGCATGATGGCATGAACGTTGGTGTCCATTGGAAATTTGGTTATTACTCTCTCCTTCTTTCTCTGCTCTTCATGATTATATTATTTACTTGCATACCAAGCTATTCTTATGTGCTTTGTTGGGTGCAGAATGGAAAAAGATTCATGTCCCTCTAGGCAATGGTTTCAGCTTCCACATTTGCCAAACTTACCACGGAAAAGCTGTAATTAAGTATGTTTAGCTTAAGGAGATTATTCACGTGAAGATGTTTTTATGTAAAGATAATAGTTGTATTATCTAGGCATGTTTTGTTAAACAGTTTAGTCAAATTATCTAGCATATCTCAGTTATCATCGTGTAAAGATATTTTTATGCGAATGGTTTGATATTTCTTTTATCATATTAGAACAAAATTAATTCCTTATAAGTATTTTCTTATGGTTTTTATATTGAATTCAGAAATATTGAGATGTTTATGGAGCCATTACTCCACTTAGAACCATTTAGGCTGGTAAGCATTAACTTTCTTTCTTTCTTTTTAATTTGTTTATTATTTATATATTTTCCGAGAACCTTAACCTTGTACACACATGCTTGTTTGTGAAATTGTTTCTATGTTTGTTGTGACGCAGATAATAACATCAAGGCTGACACAGTTGGCGGAGAAGATCGCCTTATTTACGGCGGAGAAATCTGGAAACAAAAAAGCAAAAAAAGTTTTGTTGGTTGTGCTTGCTTTATTATCCATAACTGCCTCCTTATTGTTCATGAAACTTGCTGCTTCATAACAGCCGTGTAAATACTAACACAATAGCATTAGTAACAAATTCAATTTAACAAAGTCGTGTATTGGACAACTTCCAATTTTAGATATAATACACACCTACACACTCTTCACATATTTATCAATTTTTTTTTTGATTGCAGTTGGTAGAAGTCGAGTCCGAGACTTTTAAAATGAGGAAGGAGTAGAATGCGGTGTAAGTTAAGGCTCATTGGCTAATTAAGTTTATAAAATGGACCATCAGAATTATGTTACACGAAAATAGCAGCAGGGAAAAAAAATAAAAGCTCATCAACTCTTTTCTTATTTATTGTCATATTAAGCACAAGTGAATACCAGAAAAAGAGTTCCAAATAATTCCATAATCTGTTGAATTTACTATTTTCTTCAAATTCTTCAAATTGGCATGAAAGGCTAAAGTCAAACAACATGATGTCAAATTAAATTTGTCTCGGGAAATGGATCCTGGGGTACGAATAGTGTATACAAAAACCTTAAAAATGCTGCTGCAACTTTCAATATATAATAATTAATAACTTCACTCAGTCTAATTCATATTATCATGATTTCATGTAATCATAGAGACATATCAAGGTCCGTCATTGAATGCATTTCACAATCGTATGAGGCGGGTATCATAAATTTAACCCCTTAGGAGTTAGGACCACACACTATGCCGTTAAGATTAATTATTATTTTATAGGTTCTCTCATGTCTTTTTCAATCACTTGACTTTAGTTGGAACATAATTATGATACAAATTAAACTCGTTATTGATGAGTTGGCTTCTAATTTTGATATTTTTCTCGATTTCAAATTACTACAAATTGTAATTTTGTGTTAAAAGTCAATGTGCTTAATTTTTTTCCTTAATTATATATAATTAATAAGTTTCTATTTGGTTTGCAGCCTCGTCACGGTGCCTAAACACGTGTGGAAGAGAGTGAAACAATTGTGGGTTTTACATATAAAATTGTTGATAAAGTTAGCCCAAGATAAGACCGAATATAATACACCTTTTTATGAGGATTTCTTTCTTTGGTTAGTAGCATAGATTTCTTAAAATATTCTTTGACTACTTCTTGTATCTGCGTTGTTATATTATTATTATTATTATATGAGACAATAAATATATTATTATTATTATTATTATTATTATTATTATTATTATTATTATATGTTATTAAAGTTGACTGAAAATCTAATTCAATACAAAAAAAAATTAGTTCAGAAATTGAACATTATTTCTTAATTGTAAAAAGAATATTGTAGCTAGTCATTTCTCTATCTTCCCCTGTTTTGACATCTTATGCAAGGTTTCAAAAGTGGAATTGATGATCATATATCATGTGAAAGTTAATTGTGACTTTGATGATATGATTTGATCCACATTTTGGACGTAAGGAAGTTGATGAATTTGGAAGGAACAATGCATCCAAGAACAGCAAGTGGTGGTGATTGGTTTATATATAGTGCTTTCAGATGCAAACGTTTGAAGAAACTTCCCTTCTTCTAAATCCATCATTAAGGCATGCTTTGCTACCTTACGTTACCATTTTCGAATAAATTATGGACATCCTTTTAATTCAAGAATTTATTATGTCATATGTGTTCTACATAATGATGCATTACTTTAGTTAAAGCATAGATTATAGATAGATAAACTTTGTCTTTATTAAAGTTTCCATTATAAAAAGAGAAAAAATAATAATCAATGCATTTTGTTGTACTTGTAATCTAGAAAATTTCTCTTCCTGCCTTAGTCATCGGTTTGTTATTATTCTTGACCAATTTTATTCTCTAGACATTTTCAATTATTATTCTTGTCAGATAAATTAATTTTTTATCACTTTTAATCAAAATTTTAATTATAAATAAATTTTAATATATTTTATTATAAGATAATTAAATTTAAATAAATTTTACTACAAAACAAAATATTTTCCATTCAAAATGATAGAGGGAAAAATTTATTTTACAAAATTAATTTTTGAGATATTTTAAAAATAAAATTATTAAAAAATAAAATCTAAAATCTAAAATTTGTTAAAAAACTAATTTAAACGTTATTATAATTACAATGACTTTAAAGAAGCAGGCCCTAATAAAATTGAAACCATCTTTAATTTGTTAAGTTTACAAACAAATACAATTCACAGAACACAGGAGAATTGACAAAAGAAGGAACTAACCTTCAATTGGTCTGACATAAAATTCTAACCATAGTTGCTCACATCACTAAGATCTTCTTGTAAAAGTTTTAGGAACTATTTTCATGATTCTTTCGATACAAATCTTGCAACTACATATACAACCACATAGAACTGGTTATTAGCATCTTGTACGACTGTCGAGAGTAGTTGTCCCCCATGATAGGTTTTAAGAAATGCTTCATCCAGGTGAAGCAGTGGTCTGCCGCCACTCTTAAATCCGAGTTTGCAGGCTTCGAAACAAACATACAATTTGTCAAATGTAGGGGGTGCTTGTGGTTGAAGAATTATATCTAGTAATGTAAAATAGTTAGAATTATTTTTGTGTATCTCTAACAAATAATTCCTCAATTTGCCATACTGTTCACTTTCAGTGCTAGTCATCCTCTCTCTTGCCTCTTTTACCGTTTTATACACCATTTTCGGATGTGAAAAAGATCAAACTCTTCTCTCAAAAAATCAATAGCTTCATGAGTGGTCATATGTGGGGGTGTTAGCATCCTTTTCTCCACCTTTTTACTGATCCAGTGTTGATCAGTTGCATTATTTTTCGGGTCTTTCGCACAAGTGTGCTCAGTTTTATATGTCTTCACTTGAAAGCATTGTAATTGCTTATTGTAAGACAAATGGACAATCCAAGAACAATCTTCATATTTGCATCCAACCCTAACTCTTTTTCTGTCATTGTTAATCTAAGCCAACTCCCTGCCTTCAGCGATAAAGATATCCTTTATAACCTCTTTAAACTTTTCAGTTGTAGCAAATCTTGTTCCAAACTCAAATATTCCTTCTCCAAAATTATACTGGTCATTGAATTCAGGCCAACGATGTTTGTTTTCCTACTCCTCAAATGAAATAGATGTATGAAACTCCTCAGATTTATATTCCCATACAATGTCATTATAATCTATGTTTACATAACTGATATAGTCTAGAATTACTGACCTTGCCATCTTAGTTTTATGGGGCTCTCTTGCAGACCTAACTTCATTGGGCTGTCTTGCAGGCCTACCTGTGTCGGGCTTATGAGCAGGCTCATTCTTTCTTGCATTAGACTTTGTCCTCTGAGACACACGTCTTGCTTGTTTTTTTGGTTATTTTTTGGGTTGGGTCATTCTCTTAGAGGAATCAAACAGTTGTTTCCTCTTCCCTTTGGCAGCTATAGTCCTACTGACACTATATTCACTACTCTCACTATTACTTTCATAACCGGGAGGTAGAGGTGCATATAACTCATCATCCGGATTATCATAACTATCATGATCAGACGACGAGTTATTCAATTTATCCACTTCAA
Organism: Arachis duranensis; assembly: GCF_000817695.3. Classification (NCBI taxonomy): domain Eukaryota; kingdom Viridiplantae; phylum Streptophyta; class Magnoliopsida; order Fabales; family Fabaceae; genus Arachis; species Arachis duranensis. The sequence continues at coordinate 5,620,781 of NC_029775.3, read as the reverse complement.
TTCGAATGAAATCTTTATCTACCTTAACATTTTTCTCACTAGCACCCTCTGCAAGCTCAGAATCATCAATATAATGATCAAAAAAAAGTATAGAACTCATCAGTGTCTTTATTTTTCATCTTAGCTTGCCGCATCTGGTTGATTCCTGCATTTTTCCTCAGTATATACAGTCCTGACTCTATATCCTTTCTCTTTAAATCATACCAATATGCCTCTTTATATAACTCACTAGTAAAAACATTTGTAAAATAGTCCCCATGATGATAAACAGGAACAACAAAAACATCATCTATCTTTAATATTGTTTATCACAAAAAATCCAGATAGTTAACACTGAATCAAATTTATCTACCAGGATTAGTTCTAAACATTATTAAATCAGTACTTACCTAAATCCTAAACCCCACATAATCCATCTTCCATGTCCCTCACTAATTATATTACCCAAAAATTCCAACCCACGACATGCATAACAAATATCATAATAGCCACAATATTTTTTTAACAATATCATATTGATACATAAATACATAACACGCCAAATAAATTTCACATAAACTATTTTTGTTATGTTTGAAAGAACACTTTAAACAAAAAGACCTATTTATCACACATTTTAAATAGTAAGCGGCGATTTTATATTTTTCAATCTTCAAAAACGAATTTGTCTACAAATTAAATTCTCAGACTAATTTATCATTCTCCCTAAACGTTATTATAGTTACAATGATTTCATTTCATACAAAACCACCACAAAAAGACAAAACATTTTTTAGATAAAAATTGTGCATAAAACAAAAATAAATGTATATTTATCCGTTGAAGTTTGAAGATGAGGAAAAGAAAAAGGTCGCTTCTACACAAAAAAACAGAGTGAGCGCCACGTTCTTTCACTCCATTCCATTTTTTTCTGCTTCAATCTCTTCTCTTTTCGGATCACCACATGACCCTTTCCTTCTTCTTCTCTCACTTCTCTTCCTAACAAAACAAAGTTGAGAACTTTCTCTCTCTCCCTCTGCTTTCTTGGCGTCTTTTCTTGCACCTCGAGCTACCTCTTCCAACTTCAAACCCTTCTTTCTTTTCTTTTTCTTTTTCTTTTTTCTCGTTCTGTGGAAGATTCTACCACTGGTGGGGGTTTATTTGTTGCTTTTCTTCTCTTTTTCTGTTACAGAATCCAACAAATTAAACAACTTTGTCGTGTTTTTTATATGGGATATTGATTCATGTTGAGCATTGGAGTGGGTTTGAATTCCAAAAACATAATGGGAGGTGCCGCAGATGATAACACCCCTTCTCGGGGTTATGAGAGTGGCGATGAAGGAGCTTCTGGAGGAGGAGAAGGAGGAACACTCAGAAGGCACAGGAGTGAGAGTTCCATTGTTGCAACAGAGGATGAAGATGATGATCATGATAAGAAGATTGAATTGGGTCCTCAGTGCACTTTAAAGGAGCAGCTTGAAAAGGATAAGGTACCATAATAACTTTCCCTTAATTAACTATTCTCTTTCTTTTACTTTCTTTTCTCTTAATTAATGATATGTTTTAGGATGATGAGAGCTTGAGGAGGTGGAAGGAGCAGCTTCTTGGAAGTGTTGACATCAATTCTGTTGGAGGTAATTTTATTTAAATTCATTTAAATTTAACTTGTTCAATTTTTTGTCCCTCTATATTGTTATCTATCAAATTTTGTAGTATTTGGGCCTCAGGTTAGTATGAACTTCTGTATGATGAAGGTAGGTTTAGATACTTTTTCAATCATTTCATCAAACATGATCCAGAACAGAATGAATGTCACTTTGCCCTAACTTGATTTAATTCTTCATTGGTATAATCTTTCTGAGCCTTGATTCTTCTCTGTTTGTTTGTTGTCCCCATTATATCCATATTATTCTTGGGATGGAGACAAGAGACATTTTATTCTTGTCTCTGAATCTGTTTTCTTCTCCAAACAAGTTTGTATAATTGTATTCCTTAATGTCTCTTTATTTCTATACTAATAAGTTCCAAAATATGAAATTCAAACTAAAAACACTCTTAAATTGCTTCATTTCCTCACATGAACTAAATTCTCATGCGTTATCGGATTGACGATTCATCAGAGACTCTGGAGCCAGAAGTGAAGATCTTGAGCCTTGCAATAAAGACAGCTGGTAGACCTGATATTGTTCTTCCAATACCGGAAGGAGGGACGCCGAATGGTTTGTGGTTTACTTTGAAAGAAGGTAGCAAATACAGGCTTATGTTCACTTTCCAGGTCCTCAATAACATTGTTTCAGGCCTCAAATACACCAACACTGTTTGGAAGACTGGTCTAAAGGGTATGCAACTTCTATACACAACATTATTAACTTTCTTGTTTTTTTTATTATAATCTCTTTGGCTGATATATAATTTGAACGTTTGAACAAATAAGAAGACAATAATGCTAAGAGCATATATACTTTGAATGATGATACAAACAAGTTGTGATGAAATACTTTGAATCAAATTATGATGGCAAAGAGATAACTACTTGTAGATGAACTAATGTGATTGTTGAGCCTCGGTTGGATGCAGTTGATAGCACAAAAGAGATGATTGGAACATTCAGCCCCCAAACAGAACCTTACACGCATGAGATGCCTGAAGAGACAACACCTTCTGGGATTTTTGCCAGAGGGACATATGTAGCTAAAAGCAAGGTAAACTTCTACCATATTATGATTATGGTTATGATGTGCATGCTGCATACTCTTTGATAATGAGTTAAGACAAAGACAAAAATACAAAAAGCAAAAACGGTAACTTGTGTGTGAATTTACTTACTTTTATCCTACTTTTTCATGTGGCACTATCTAGTATCTAGAGACAGAAAATAGATCATCTAAAGTAAAGAGATTGGTAAAATTAAAAAGTGAGAATTTAATCACAGTTAAATTTGTAATTTTCATCATGTGTGAGTCCGATTACCTTGTTCCATGGGGATTAGATCCTCATTTTTTTTTTCACTTTACCTACTTTTTCACTTTAGAAGAGTTTGATCCATTCAGAATAACGAGAACAAGAAAATATATGATATATGATCTTATTAAGTATTGTTTTGGATATCAAGTTAACTTGAATTATTCTCTATTGCATCTATTGGCCTACCAATAAATGCTCTAATAAATTTGGAGCCGGATTTCATGTGTATACCCTCAACTACTAATTTAAAATTCAAATTTGAGACACTTTTGTTTTACTATTTTAATAAATGTTGTTTGCCTTACAAGTCATTAAATTCTTGTGTAGAAAGTAGAAACTTCTATTGCAGCTAACTAAGTTTTTCATATTTGTTTGTTTCCTATTTGTTTTTGTTGCCTTTTTCAGTTTGTTGATGATGACAATATATGCTACTTGGAGATCAATTACACTTTTGATATCCGCAAGGACTGGCAATAGGAGTGGACCTACTTCTCCATTATGATTATTGTGCTGGTAAACCACAAAAAATTTACCCGAATTATCTTTGTGCCGACAAAATGTCCTTAATTTTTATCATCGACAAAAATATCTTCAAATAATTTTAAAACGTGCCAAAAATGCCCAGTCATGATAAAGAAAACTTGCTTGCTCCGTTAACGGAAAAGCGTGACGTGGTTCACATACCAATGTCTAAGTTTCACTTGTCATATAAAAAATT
>NC_029775.3:5616665-5617085 GCF_000817695.3 Arachis duranensis | reverse complement strand
ACAAAGAACGTCTCAATCTACAAATGTGCATTTTTGTTACGTTTTTAAATAATGTAAGGATATTTTTGTCGATAACAAAATTTGGAAGCATTTTTATCAGTGACAAAATAATTCGGATGCATTTTTGGTGGTTTATCCTTATTATGTTTTAATCCTTAGTCCTTGTTATTTCGGCTGAAATTTTCTTCGGTGTTTGCTTGAATGCTTTTTTCCTTTTACTTTTCCATTGTTTATTTGTTTCTAATCCTGTCTGAGACCGGGTAATCTTAACAATGATGAGAGGATTTGATTTTGAAGGATGAAATGAAATTGCTATTCGTTTATTTGATAGATAATTGTTGTTAATACAAAGTAGTTTTGGCTAATTGGCCGTAGAATCTTGCCCTCTGTCTCCTCAAACGATTTGTTGATTGTGGGGTT